>NC_062216.1:91807842-92030342 GCF_902686445.1 Sciurus carolinensis
TTTCCCAAGACTTCACGCAGGATCTGTCAGGGGGCCATCTGGAACCTTCCCCCATCCAGACTTCTGGGGCAGCCTGGTGAGTACCTACCTCTAGTTTCTCTGGAAACAAGAGACTGGGCTTTATAATTTCAAGAAGACATTTTCTTCTCTGGGTGCAGGAACAAACCATGTGGTTATATAACAACATTACTCAAAGTTCAACAAACATTGAACCACATCCTGTGTGATGTGCTGGGGTAGATACAGTGACACAGAGGACAGGCAAGTTCTCTCAGAAGGACTTTGACAGAATGCTTTGCATGGTGGTTAAAGAAAGATGCTGGGGTCAACTCTAGGCTCAAAACCTCACACCATCTCAGAACCCTTCCATAAGTTACTCCATTTTTCCAAAACTTGCTTTATCTACTAAATGGTGAATAGTACTAAGTAATAGTACTTAGATGATAACTGTAAAGATTAAATAAATGAATAAGCAAAAAGCCTTGTGAAGAATGTTGGGCTCACAGTAAGTCTAGTAACTATTATTACCATAGAATTTGAAATAAAAGAAATTAGAAATTAAATCTGTAAGGTAAGTTTATAGAGTAAATACTGTGAAGAAAATAAAACAGGATTACAAGAAACAGCATGATTGGGAAAATCACTTTGAATTGGCTCAACAGGGAGGGCTCTTATAGAAGTAACATTTAGCATAATTAAGCAGATGGTGGAGGGAACAGCATTCCAGACAGAAGGAAATAGAAATGCGAAGGCCTTAAAGCAGGATCATGCTTAGAGTATCCTAGAAGGAAAAGGGAGGCAGTGTGGCTAGTGAAAGGTAATGAAGTTATGGAGGTAGGGAGACACCAGATAAAAAGTCTGATCAAGGATGAGAAACAGGTTCTCGTTTCTCTCAGTGAGTGGTCCTTACAAAGAGAATTAGTTCTCATAAGGTACAGGTAGATACTGCCCAAGTGAGGTTAAATATTCATGCTCCTCAACTTATTATGGAGTTACTACCTGATAAAACCATTGTAAGCTGAAAATATTGTCAAAAATGCATATTATATGCCTCTACAGAACATCATGCTTAACCTACCCTGGCCTTAATCATGCTCAGACACTTATTTTAGCCTACTGTTGAGCAAAGTCATGTAACATGGAGCCTATCTTATAACAAAGTGATGGACAGTTCATACAGTGTTCAGATGGTATGCTTTTACACCATTGGAAAGTTGAACCACCCTACATCAAACATCATGGGAAGGGACTGTGTGTACCACTTTTAGTTTTCATCCTTTCATCCTGGGGTCTTTCCCAGTCAAAAAGTTACAAAGTCCAGGTGGGGTATGCACAGAGAAGGAGGGGATTTGTTAGGACAGTGGAAGGTTCTCAAGGAGTCTGGATCTTCCCCAGTCGGGTGGAAGGAGGGTCCACAGTTGACCAGCAGGACTGCTGTGTGATAGCAGTGTGGTCCCTGGCGCAGCCTGTTGGCTCTGGCTGTGCTGCAGAGAAAGGCAGGACCCAGGGACAAGGTTTCACACACACAAGTAACCCACAGATGATCCTTAAGTACAGCTAAAAGTCAGTCAAACTAAGTACAAACTTCTATGTTATCATCAAATTGCTTCAAGTTTTATAATTAAGGTTATGGAGCTTAATTAAACTAAAAGCTGACAATTCCTTATAAAATGTTTAAAATTTTATTACTAAATGATATTTGTAATATTTATTTTGAGTGGGAATGCTCCAAGTTGCTAAAATAAATTATATGATCTATAATGTATAATAGATCATATAATTTATAATCTGTTGGACATTTGAAAGTGAAAGGAGGTCCTATTAATAATAATAGAACAATAGTGTAAGCCAAGATTGTCCTGGATTAACAAGGACTTATTAAGGAATTAACCACTCCTTATTAAGGGAAGGATTTGAGATTTTAGTTAAATGAGGTTGGAAGCCACTAGTGAGTTTAGTCAGGGTAGTACATGATCTGATGTATTTTCAAAAGGATATAAATTGGTAGAGCCATTATGGAAAGAAGAATGGAGGTTCCTCAAAAACAATTAAAAATTAGAACTACCATCCAATCCAATAATTCCATTTCTGGAAAAATGACCAAAGGAAACGAAATCAGTATCTCAAAAAGATATCTGCACCCCATGTTCAGTAGAGTGGTATTCATAATAGCCAAGATGGAATAAACGTACATGTCCTTCAATAGATGAATGGATAAAGAAAATGGGATATGGATTTAGCCATAAAAAAGAAGAAAATTCTGCCATTTGTGAAAACATGGATGAACCAGGGCATAAGGCTGAGTATAGTAAGCCAGACACAAAAAGACAAATACTGTATGATCTCAGTTATATGAAGAATCTTTAAGAAGTCAAACATGTATAAGCAGAGAACAGATAGCAGTTGCAAGTTACAGTCATAAGATGAATCCAATGAGGAACTAATGCACAGCATAGTGACTATAATTAACAATGCTCTATGTTTTCTTGAAATATGTTAAGAGAGATCTTAAATTTCCTCATCTAACCCAAACACACACACATAACTGTGTGTGGAGATGAATGTGTAAATTGATCATGGCAATCATTTTATAACACACATATATATATCAAATCATCACACCGTATGCCTTGAATAGATACAGTTTGTTGGTAAATGTTGCTTTATAAAGCTGGAGAAAGAAAAGATCACTTTGGATTCTGTGTGGAAATTAGATTGCAGGGGATACAAGCAGAAGGAGCAAGCTACTAACAATTCTTTACAGTGGTCTAAGCAAGGTATGAACGAAGCTTGAGCTAGAGAGGAGCAGGGTAGATGGAGAGAAATAAATACAGTGAATGTATTGGACATGGAGTTGGCAGGACCTACTGATAGATTGGAGTTTGGGGAAGAGAAAGATCACAGTTCAAGAGCATGAGCTATTGAGCAGATGAAGCTGCTCTTCACGGAGGTGACAACTTTCTTTATGAGTCAGTAAAAAGATGTTCCATGTCCACAGTTTGATCAGGAGTAAGTAGATGGTATTAACAAGAATGATAAAAACTAACCCCTTCTGATTGCTTATGAAGTGTCAGATATGATTCTAAGAACATTACATGTATTAATTGAACACTCATAACAGCTCTGTGAGACAGGCTTTATCAACATTTTATTCCAAAAAGTTATAGTGCAGAGAAATGAAGTGACCAAAGTCATATAGTCAGCAATTAGCAGAGCTTGGGTTGGGTTTTATTGATTCCAGAGTCTGCCTGTTAACCACATGCCACACTGCCAGTTAGTTTGACTCCTTGATCTGATTTCATAGGCTCAATCTAGAATAATCACCAAAATTGGAACACAAGCTCTCTTCCCCAGATGTTTTGGAAAAGCCACTGAAATCAGTGGGTCACACACTCAGCTTAAATGGAGTTGCCATTTCATGGAGTAGGTGAGCATGAATCCTATCTTTTGTATTTTATGATCTAGGAGGAATCTTCCTCTGCCTCGTCTTATGCACTTGAAGCAGTAGAAAGTACCCTGAAGGCTTATTCCATGGTTAAATGCATTGTTCTGGAGTCAGATTCCTGAATTCTGATTGGAGCTCACCAGCTGTTAGCTGGATGACTTCAGTACATAAATTCACCTCTTTGTTTGTTTCCCCATCAGTAAATTGGGGAAACTATGCTAGAGGCTGGCTAGTTTCTCACTACACCCTATTCATTTTTCTTCTGGTCACAGACCTGGACTCTATGTCATGGCTTCTCTTGCTGTTTATTGTAGTTGTATGGCTCTGGTCATTAGGATAAGGACAGATGTGATGGATGCTGCCTTCAGATCTGGTGCCCACAAATCTTCCAAGTGACACACCACACTCCCTCTTCCTTGTCTGCTGAATCAATACAAAGGATCTAGCAGAGAACTCCATGGTTCCAGGGCACAACAGAACCAGGAGTCTCTGAATCTCTGTATGATTATATGGAAGACCTGCAAGTAAGACCGTCCACTTTGAACTTCATAAATCAGAAGTAAATATGTATTGTATTAGATCAATGCAAGTTTGGGGTACATTTATTAAATATACTTCAATTATATATCCCAACTAGTATAAATATCTACCTCCTATGATTACTAAAATATCTACAAAGCATATGGATAAATATGTTTACGGGACATAGAAGAAAATGTATTCCCAGGCTTCTTCCTTCCCAAATTCTTTGTTACAACTAGAGAGTGAAGTAGACCTCATCTGAACTCATCATTCTCCAAGTAAGGCATCTCATTGTAATTGACAATACAGTCTATTCATATACAGAAGTGGGTATTAATACATTCTCTAAAACAAGCAGAACAGTAAGAGATAAGCAAATATGACCTGAGAGAGGTTGAAAAGCTGATGCCTTGGTCTGTTTGTGCTGACTACACGAGTCTGGGTAACTTATAAACAACAGCAATTTGTTTCTCACAAATCTCAACTGGAAGTCTAAAATTGAGGCACCTGCTAGTTTCAAGGCCTTTGTGAGGGCCTGGTCTCTGCTTCTAAGATGACACCTTTCATTTCATTCTCTCTGGGGGACAAACACTGTGTTCCCCACATAATGGAAAGAAAGGGAAGGGAAGGGAAAAGGACCTAGCTAATTTCCCCAAGCGTTTTTATAGAGTTGCTAATCCCATTCATGAGGGCTCCCTTCCCACAGCTTACTCACCTCCTAAAGGCCCCACCTCAATGGCAATTAAGTTTCAAGATCAAAAGTTTGGGGGTGGGGACACATTCAACTGCGTTCTGGAAACTTTTCTCATCCCTCCCAGAGTCTTCACAACCTTAGTCTGTAGTTGGGGTTATACGACCTGTGTTATTGGATCATTCCAACAAGATTACACGACCTTGCTGATGATTAATATCAGTGAGTTTATTACAACCCACTATCTTTCTTTTGGGTAGATGCAGCCTCCTCAGACCTGTGTTTTCTTATAGCAGGTGGGCAGAAGAGAAGACATCAAAAGTCAGAAAATTGATTACATCATACAGAATCAGAGATACAGGTTTAGAGATGAAAACAATTCCCGAGAGATGCTCAGATTTTCCTTTGAAGATCTTTCATTGTTGCTCTAATGTAAAAGTCCCCACCCCCATATAAAAACAGATATTCACAGACCATTCAGCAAGTGATCAGATTTCCACCCAACAGAAAGGAATATTTTGAACAAAAAGATGTTTTAAGCCATTTGATAGCTCACTGATATATTTATTTATTTCTACACGACCTGCCAAGTTTTTGCTAGATTTATGTTGGCATATAAATCTGTTGAAACTTGATTTTTTTTTTTCAGTTCAACCTCGGACTTTTAAGATGCTATCCTTTGTCATCGTCACTCACCATCTTGTATCTCTTAACGAAATCACAAATCTTATTTTACGATATAGCACAGTCATAGAAATACTGCCCGGGGTGACACAAAGAATACTTCATGGGTGTCTAAAATGGCCTTGTAGATAAATGATTCTATCAGTTCAAAGATATTCATGTACTCACAGAAACCTCTCATCACAGGAAATTTTCCAGCATACCAAAATGTGAGGTAGGAAGCACCAGCAGAAAATGCCCCCTCAGAAAGGGCAGGACTATCAAGCAGATACAATGCCAAGGAAGTCCTCATCACATGGCTTAGTTCCAGAGGACTGTTAGCATTCACAGAAGTACATTGCTGATAGGACAGACAATGTTTATGCACATCTCCCTCAACATCCTTAAAGAGGATGCAGATTTGTAAACAACAAATGAAAATCCTTTCCCCTTCCCTAACACATAGACCCCAATCCCCTGGGAGCCTCTCACTTTCCTAACCAAAAAAGGGGACTTATACTTTCATATCAATCCACTACCCATAAGTTCCACTTACCCCTATGAGTTCATCATTTCCCAGAGCATCGGGCAAAGGATATGTCTGGACTACAGACCCATGGACACTATCATTTCTGTCAAAAATTCATCTGCTTTGCTATTGGTCTTTCTATCTTGTCCTCCTTCCACCAGTTTTGCATCATGAAAGTACAAAGCATTGTCTCCCATGTGCAGGGAAGGATAGAGGCTGGACTGGCCAAACCAGAACCTCCCTTATCTATTAATTGCTTTTGACCCCTCACACCTATTAAGCATAAAACCAGTCAAATAATGCCCTGAAATGTGTTCATGTTGCCCTGACAGGCTCATTTCCAAAGAGCATTCAAATTCAACAGTAGTGCTTGGTGGGAAATGGAGACAGTCACTTGTTTCTGGTAAATGATTCAATAAAGTTCAACGTGATAGCACCATCTCTCAAAGGCTTCACACGCCTGAACTTTAGATAACATAAAGAGTCCCCTTCTGTCACGGAGCAAAAGAAAAATGGCTTATTCTCCTACTGGGACTAAATTGAAAGATGTCGCTGATCTATCATATTTAGCGGCACACTTATAATGCACAAAAGCTTCTGTGGCACTGATTAAAAGGAGAAAATATCATCTGGCTAGCAAAGAAGATCTGCAACTAAAACAAAAGTGTTCGCACTCTTGACTAAACATTTACTGTCAACAATCTGTCTTCTGTATGTGCCCAGAAAAGCAACACTTCCAAACACACACACACACATAGACATAGACACACACATTTTCTCTTTTTCTCTTCACAGTAAATTTGCTCTCAGGAACAATTACCCAAGTATAATTTCTCTTTCCCTTGTAAGTTAAATGCTTTGTGCATGTACATCAGGATTAAATATGCCTCCCCCTCTAAAGGAGGACCACAGGCCTCTTGTGAGGGTTTACAAAAGAAAAAAAGAGGATTATTTTCTTAATTTCTCAGCCCTTATTATGATTATTATACTGCTCATTATTTCACAAATAGGTTTCATCGGTCCTAAATTGACCATCTAGGATCTCTACCCTGAGTCCCAATTTGGTGAAAGGCATGGGCCTGGTTTTCCTAGCACATCTGCAATATCCTTGCTGAAGATAAGGAAGCTCTGTGCACTTGATCTTCAAAAACTAGAACAAGTTCATCACTACAGAGCCATCATTTACAGCAATGCAGCTTCTCTTTCTTGGACTTTAAGTCTCATTTAAGTGAGATCCAAACACTGGGTGACCTTAAAGATTTTTTTCTTCTTTTTAACAATATAAATAAAGTATTTCTTTGAATAATAAATAAAACCTTTTGTTCTAACTTTCTGAGTTGTCAACACCTTCAAAAGGGAGAAATTCCAACCTAAAATATATTATTAATGTTTTACCATTTAAGAAATTATTATAAATCATAATTATTTCAGCTTACATCTCTACATTGTTGAAGTGTTTTCCTTGTGAAATAAATTCGGGAACAGAGAAGATCAAGATTAACCAATTTTATGAATATTGTTTTAATTTTCTTATTTTACAATGATTTAAGACAGTATTTCAAATCTCATTAATTCCTGTAAGTATAAACCATTCCTATGTAAAGTGCAGATGGTATTTATCACAGGTAAGAGATAAATCTAATTATACATTATACATAGTATCAATAACTTCTTGATTAGGAGTTTGCTACTCTGCAAACTTCTATTTCATATACCATCTAAAATTTCTCATTTTATGAAAATAAATCATACCATCTGATTTATTTTTGCTTCTAAGAAAGGAAGGCTTTTATCCACCTAATTTTTTATACATTGTCCCAGCATGATAAAACCATACTCACAGATGCTTAGTAAAATTTTCTGAACATAAGCCATAAACTCTATGTTCTACTCACATTGTGATAAGATGTATATAGGAGTAAAATCAGACTCTCCCTCCAAGCCCTATATTTGGAATTGAGAAAAAACTCCCATTGGAATAGTGGAGACAGTTTGGAGCCTCACATCCAGAGAAGAGGGAGGTTTGGAAGCAATCCCAGAGGAAAAAGATAAACATATTCAATTATTGGGAAGTGGATCAGATGGGGAAAGCAACTGCTCTTGTTTAATTTTGAAAAAAAGGGTTTGTTCACACATGGCTTCCCAGCATACGAAGTGCATTTATAAAGGAGAAGATAATTAGCTACTTTTTTTCTCTCTCCTAGACTTTCTCTGTATTGAGAAGAAAATATAAAAGGAAATATTCATAGAAAATAATTGTATAAAAATTGTTTTAAAATGTTTTGGCCAGACTCTGAGTCAGGTTAGATGTTTCTTAAAGAAAAGTAGGAGGCTGAGCTGACCCTATGAAAAACAGTCAAATGCAAGGTTAGTTTCTGTACTTGGACTTTCTGTGCCTCCTTACCAATTTGAAAACTCCCTGATCTCATTCTGTAAGGCACCAAAGACACAGGTCATTTTTTTGCTTCCCCATCAAATCTATCTCATAAAAATTTGATAAAGTCATCCATAATATGGTATGTAGTTTTGATAATTAACACTATAAACACAATAAGCATTCAACAAAATTCAACATAATAATATTTTTGGAGTTCCTGGTGAGTACCAGCCTTTCTTTGTTGCTATTATCCAAAATCTTTGGAAACAATGAGTACAGTTTTAAGAGGCAAGCATTAGTTACCTTTGAATCAAAGGAAGAAAAGACTTAAGTCAAAGGAATGTAACCTCAGTTGGTGTGTGTGTGTGTGTGTGTGTATGTAATGTGTCTTCCCTAAGTTATGTGTGTATATATGTAAATGTACATAATAAAATTACTAATACTACACATTTGTTTCCCTATCTATAAAGGGAGTATTCTTAACCCCATGTGATATAACAATTATATTGCTACTGTATTCTTAGTTTTACACCATTTTCTGAGTTCAGAAACACTTAGAAATAATGTGAAATGTTTTCTGCCCAAAAGACCAAAACTAGGGAAGGGAAAGAGAAGTATGCAAACATAGGTTAACTTTCTGTAACAGACAAGGTGAGGATATAACAATATACATAACAATAACATTAATAATAAATACCATTTGTAGACTTCAGCCACTATGCTACTTGCTTAACATTGGTCTTCTTTAATCCTCAAAAGATTTTGGGAAGGAAACATTATCATTTTCTTTCCAGAGTTGAAGTAATGGAGGCTTAGCAACATTAATTAACTTTCCAGGGTCACACAGTTACTAATTGATGGGGCTGGGATTGAGCCCAAACTATCTGGCTATATAGTACATACTTAAGTATGTACTTTCCTTATCCTGGACCTACTGCTTCAGTAAGCATGCTCTGTTCCCTCTGTTCTTATGAATCTCAGATGTGATTTATTTAGTTGGGTTAAAATAAATGTACTTTCTGAGTCTTGGGCTTTGAATACTATATATAGGTTTAATTAAAACAATTTATCTTTATTTTATTCATTTTGCCTCTTTGAGTATATGGACTTGTTACTAATTATTATTGAAACAACATTAAACTTAGAGAAAAATTACAAAAACAGCATGAAAACTTCTATTCTCCTGAACCAATTTGAAAGTTTGTTACTGACATGATGTCTGATCATCCCCAAATATTTTAGTAGAAATTTCCCTAAGTAAGAATATGCTCCTGTATATAACCACAATAAACTATCCAAATCAGGAAATTTTCACATTGATACATTCTTAACAACTAATCCTGAGACCAACTGGAAGTTTGAAAAATGTCCCAATAGTGTTTTTTACAGAAGAATCTAGTCTAGAACCACATGTTCCGTTCAGTTGTTATGCCATTGAGAACTTTGCTCATCCTTTTCTGAACCTTCACAGTTTTGACAATTTCGAACACTGCAGGTGGTTAGCTGGTTTATAGAATGCCTTCACTTTGGGTTTATTCAATGTTTCATCATGATTAGATTCAGATTCTTTGGCAGGAACAACACAGAATTGATGCTGTGTTCTCAATTCATCCTCTCAATTTTTATTTGTCCCATTTCTACTGGTGCTATATTATTTGATTTAAAGTGTCTGCCAAGCTTTGCCAGTGGGAGGCTACTCTTTTTCCCTTTGAATAAGTATTGTGTGTGAATTTTGAAACTATATAAATATCTCCATTAAGCTTTCACTTTCTTTATTTCAGTATGACTCATTGGTTTGTATCAACTTTAATTCATTACTATAATTACTTATTTTGATGCCTCGATTTGTCATAGATTTGGCCCATGGGAGGTCCTTCAATCTGGTCTGTAGGTCCTACTGACATGTCTCCATCCTACTGTAAAAGCACATCCTTGTTCCTAGCCCCCCTCCCAAAAATAAATGTTCCAGAGTTATATGGTACTCTTCCTGCCTTCAACCTGGGATAGAACTTTTTCCAAGGAGTACTTGTTCTTTCAAGTGGACAGAGTATTTTAAAACAGAGCTCTTTATGCTAGGTGCATACCTTATGAACACATATGCACATATTTGTTTCTGTATCTCTATGAATTGAAAAACATGAATTCAAACATATTTCATATTCTAATCTAGCACCATATATTTCTTCTATTTATCACTTTTCCTCTTTATAAACCCTCTTCTTTAATCATATGGAACCTGGCTCCCATTATTTTTAATATATTTACTTATTTGATCAAACCCACATATGTATACCCTACCTCTCACTATCGCTGCCACTTCCCAACTCTCTGCTAGTGGAAACATTCTTCTTACTCCAAAACCCCACAGCAGATAGCCCCCCAGGCAGATTCCCTCCTCCTTCTATCTGTGCTCCAATCATTCTAGGACCATTTGCCTACCCTAATCTCTGAAACCTACCTCACTCAGTTCAATTTAATGGAATTTGGAATAAACAGTTCAGGAAGAATAAAGTAACATTTCTCTCAAAAATGTAATTGTTTTTTTATTTGTAGGTTTACTGAAAAATGACTAGTAATTCTAAGATAATTCATCCTAAACTTAGAATAATTAATATTGGTTCCAGAGTAAGAGAACCTAATTTTATTCTTTTCTAACTACGGCAGATAAGAATTTTCACTGTATCTTTTAACTTTGCCTATGAACAGAACCAATAAAACCAACTAGGTGACAAAACTCATTCACAGTGTCAGAGGCTTTCAATGTTTGTTGGAGTCATGAACACATTTGGGATTCTGATAAAAATAAATAAATCTTTTCACAGACATGTTCACATCCAAGAAGCTGACTAACCGATGGTTTGTTATCTGGTATACCATGGCTGCTCTGAAACTGCTAGATATTGAGTACAACACTTTGAAAGCAATATCAGAGGTTTCACAGGAAAAGTAGTATGGATCCCTTTGTGAAAGGACTTCTGGTCTCTTCCAGATGACTCCATCCCACAAGGATTTCTCCCAGATTCAGGGTAGATAGTGTGTACTTTGAATTTGTCATACTCTTTAGGTACTAAGGCAAAACTTAAAAGATCAACAGTTGAATAATGGATGGAAAATAAACATGAAAATATGCCCAAACTCATTAGTAACAAGGGCAACACACCTTAAAATCAAAATGAGACACTATTACTCACCCAAGTCTGACAAAGCCGATGTTAGCAAGATTATAGACCAGTGGAAACTCTTTACATGCTACTTGTGAAAGTATCATACAAGTAGACATCAGGAATGGTGAAGAAATGTAAACTATAAACGTGTAATTCTACTACTGGGGATACAACCTAAAAAACAACAACAACAAGATTTTACAAGAACATACATAGGAACCTTGTTTTCATGATCAAAATAATGGAAATAAACCAAATGCATTTCCGTGGAAGAATGAATAAATGGTGGTATAGAATAGTGAAAATGACTGACTTGAAGCTAAACAACACAGATTAATCTTATAATGTTGGGTCCAAAAAAGTCAGAGAAATATTCATACAGTAAAAATTCATTAATATAAAAGTTTTTAAAAACTTAAATCCAACTTTTGATTCCTAAATTCAGTGAATGATCAACCAAGAACATTATCTTCCCAATGATACATCTTAGAATAACTGGGAGGCATAAGGGAGGAGGACTGAAAATTTAAATTAACTTTCAATATATACTAGAACTGCCAGTTATCTTATTAAAATCTTATCTTTTTGGTTTTCTTTCCTCTAATATTACCAAAGTGACATTTACCAAGAATTACTTTATATTCTGATAGCTTCATAAGTACTGACCCGTTTTCTTAGTTCCCTGATTTCCAACTTACATGCCCCATTTCTTGAAATGGGAAGTTCAGGCAGCAAGGTTAAATGAATTGTTCAAGACCATGAGAGACCTTGCAGCAGATTCGTTCCTTCTGACACCCTGGTCCCTGCCCTCATCATCTAAATTGACTTTGTTTGGCAGGGAAGGAAAATTCCTACTTATTTCTTCATGTCCACCTCAACCTTTAGCTTATTTACTTTATCCCATGTGGTTTCCAGTACTTTGTTCAGTCAGCCTAAGGAAGCTGTTGGTCTCTGATGACCAGAGGGTCAAGAATACAGAATGCATTCTTTTTACTCTCTCCCTGGAATGCTATTTTGGTTCCACTTAAACAGTGAGATATTGCAAAGGTTGTGACTGCTGTTATGCTTATTTCTTTATGATTTATTTTTAACACAAAATAATTTATGTACAAAAAAATAAATAAATGAACTCTATCCTGAAACTGAGGTACAGTCATAGAGCCATAAAAATTATATTTCTTTTCCTCTGGGACATTGCTTCAACTCGGTAAGTGATAAGTAACCCTGGCCACTTCAAATTAAAAATGATAATCTTAAAATATAGGAGGCTTGAATCAGAGGTTCACTTTTATTTTGACTTAATTTATATAAACGAGGAAGAATTCAATGCCTCTGTCTTCACAGCACTAGGAGGCAGGAACAATACCTTGTGGGGTTTGAAGTGTGGATATGGAGATGGGAGAGACAGAAACCTCATGAGAATATTTTGCTTGGTTGGGGCTATCAATATAAACCTCTTTTGGTTATCTGATCATTTAAATATATGCAGATATACAAACAGGTAGATTTTTACAAATGAAGAGCACTGACATAATAGTGGAAAATATAATACAAATATTTCATTTTTAAAACTGCAATCTAAATCTATATAAAAATGCAGCTTGAGTTAGTCTGGAATGTAGTACATACATTATGCTTTCCTTTAAATGTCTGAGCTCCTATCTAATGTTAAATAGCAAAACTTTTGAATGAGGCTATGTACCATCTTCTAAGAGCACTTGATAGCATTCTCGCATTCAAGTGCTGGTAAACTTTCATAGAAAATAAGTACTGTTATTATTTTCATCATTTACTCAGCAGAGGAATCTGAAGCTTGCAGTTCTGTGCCCAAGGTCACAGAGCTGAGGAGTGGTGGACCTTCTGGCTTCTTTGCTGATGCTGTTCCCCACAATGCCACACTGACCCACACTGTATGGATGTGCTAATTTAACACCCAACATTACGATTCCATTCTGGTTTTCCTGTTTCCAAGTGAAATAACTTGCACTTTTTGTATTTGCTATGGAAGGAACAATATTGTTGGGAAAAGAAGCAACTCTGCCTCTAAAAACAGCTCAGGGATTTTCCAGACCACATCATGGAGACTGATTAGCTACAGACCTGTTTTTGAAGCAAACCAGGATGGAAGGTTCTGACAGAGGAGGGTCAGGCAAGTGTTCCACACCCTAGTTACAGACAGTCCCCTTTATGTGTTCTCCAGCTTGAGAGACCACTGGACAATGAGGTCAACCAAATGGATGTGGGGGCAAAACTCACCATGTGCTAGCTTTCTCCAGAGACCAAATGAACATCAAAGACCACTTTCAAGATCAAAAGAAGTCATAAAGACATCTGAGGGTCTGTGACCCTCTGAGGAGCACTGTTCCCTTGGCAGTGATAGCTTTTAAAAAGAAAGAATAGAGAGGTTATGGAGAAAACTGAGTATCTCAGGTCTCCTTGTCTGATGCTCACACACTTCATGATCCTTACAAGGAAGACAGTCAGCATCCAGAACTTCTGAGGGTTTTTTCCTTTATTTAAATTGACTACTTAGTGCATATGTCATAGGAACAACTGTATAAATGAAAATTCATATTTAATAACTCATATTCTAGATAATAATTTCATACTTTCAACTATATTTGTTAATATTGACTGATTGATAGAGCACCTACCTAACTGCTGAAAGAACGGAATTGAACAGAAACAAAGTTTCTATTCTCATGGAGTGAAATAGTTTGGATCTTGAATGTCTCTCAGGCCTGGTCCCCAGCCTGTGATGCTATGTGTAGGCTTTAGGAGGCGGGACCTACTAGAAGGAAAAAACATCATTGGGGTGAGTCCTTGAAGAGGATGTTGAAACCCTGGTTCCTGTCTCTCTCTCTCTTTGTTTCCCAACTGCCATGAGGTGGACAGGCCCCCTCTACCATGTGCTCCCATTATGATCCACTGTTGACACAGGCCCAGAGCCAGGGGCCAAGTGACCGTAGACTGAAATCTTGGAAACCATAAGCCAGAACAAACCATTTATTTTTTTAAGGTGGTCTGTCTTGGATATTTGTCACAGCAACAGAAAGCTAACACATGGGAAAAAACAAATCGATGTAAATATATATTATGCTAGGTGATATATGTGCTCATAAGAAAAATAGAACAGAGTAAGGAGAAAGAGGATAAAGAATAACAAAGAGTCAGGAGCTATACAACGATAGATGGTGAAAGAGTCAATCAAGAAAGACCACTATGCTAAAAGGACATTTAAGCAGAGAGACCTGAAGAAATTGGAGGAGTGACCATGACCATATAGTAATAGAATAGGAACCTAATGTGATCAATTAATAATTTAAATTTCCTCATCCCAGTATCACCAATCTCACTTGCTTAAAATGCAAATAGTCCCAGGAGTCCCTTTTAGGAATATCCAGGAATCATTAGGTATGTGGTCATTTGTAAATTAAATGTGGTCACTGGATTAACAGCTTGCTACATGTATGTGACCACATTTCATCATCATTTTTTATTCTCTAGTGAATACATTTTCTTCTCTGCTTGTTGGTCATCTTCCCAAAAGGTGAATGGGAGAGTTTCCCAATTCTTACATTTAAGGGATCTCTATACTATTATATATAATATAAAATAAGTTTAAGGTTTCTACTACAACTTGATGAACTGTTCCAAGCTGTCCTGATGAGATAGATACTAGAGAACTTTAAAGTCATGTGTTTAATTATATGGACATTTCAAGTATTAGACAACATTTACCATTGCCACTGGCCTAGCATTTAATTTTTTGATGATTTTTGACACTGATATGTTCTAAGGGTCAGAAGAATACAACCCTAATAATGAGTAACAGTTGTTCAGTGGAACAGTCACAAAAACAACCAACCTGGAGGAGATCCAAGATGGCGGACTAGAGGATGACTGGATCTCCCGTCACTCCAGAACTCAGGATTCAAGAAGGGGAGGTATTAAGAGACTTGGACCAACATAGAGCCACAAGATGAGTCTCTCCCACCGGGTAAAGCTTGGCCCAGGTGGCAGGCCCAGACAGGGGGCAGTCTTCCCCAAGCAGCCCTGCTCCCTTCAGTGGCAGGCGGGGTCCACAGCCAGCTTCTTGGAGCAGGCCCGCCCAGTGAGAGCTTCTCCACACAGAGCCAACCCCAAGCCCCTGACCCCGCAGGCAGATTCTCGAACCAGGACAGGAGAGGAGAAGCTTTCCCCGAGCAGCCCAACTCCCTCAGGCAGGGGCAGGCCCTGTCTATAGCCAGCTTCTAGGAGCAGGACTGCCCAGTGAGAGGATTTCCACACAGAATCAGCCCCAGCCCTGGACCCAGTAGTGGGCTAGGGGCAGCTTCTTCGGCAGCACTGCATTATCAAATTTCTCCAAGACTTCATGCTACTGAAGGTTTGGAGTGATATACTGGAAATCTACAGGGACACTATAAGCCAATAGAGGAAATCTGCAATATCTCAGAGTCCCACTGATATCTGACCAATATGAGAAAACAAGGGAAGAAAATGTCCCAAACAAACCTAGATACTATATCAATAAAACCCAATGACAGCACAGCAGAAGAAATGTCAGAAAGGGAGTTCAGAATGTACATAATTAAGACAATCAGGGAAGCAAACAAGGAGATGAAAAAGCAAATGCAGGCATTGAAGGAGGAGATGAAAGAGCAAATGCAGGCATTAAATGATCTCACCAATCAACAGTTAAAAGAGCAAATACGGGACGCAAAAGATCATTTCAATAAAGAGTTAGAAATACTGAAAAAAAAAAAAAGAACACAAACAGAAATCCTTGAAATGAAGAGAACAATAAACCAAGTTAAAAACTCCATAGAAAGCATAACCAATAGGATAGAACACCTGGAAGACAGAACCTCAGGCATTGAAGAAAAAATATTTAATCTTGAAAACAAAATTGACCAAACAGAGAAGATGGTAAGAAATCATGAACAGAATCTACAAGAATTATGGCCAAATTATGGCCAAAGGCCAAATATTTAAGACTTATTGGGATTGAGGAAGGCTTAGAGAAACAAACCAAAGGAATGAACAATCTATTCAATGAAATAATATCAGAAAATTTCCCAAATCTGAAGAATAAAATGGAAAAACAGGTACAAGAGGCTTATAGGACTCCAAATATACAAAATTAAAACAGATCCATACCAAGGCACATTATTATGAATATACCTAACATACAAAATAAAGACAGAATTTTAAAGGCTGCGAGAGAAAAGAATCAAATTACATTCAGGGGGAAATCAATAAGAATATCAGCAGATTTTTCAATCCAGACCCTAAAAGCTAGAAGGGCCTGGAACAACATTTACTAAGCCCTGAAAGAAAATGGATGCCAACCAAGAATCTTATACACAGCAAAACTTACTTTCAGATTTGACGACAAAATAAAATCCTTCCATAATAAACAAAAGCTAAAAGAATTTACAAAAAGAAAGCTGGCATTAAAGAACATTCTCAACAAAATATTCCATGAGGAAGAGATGAAAAACAACAATGCAAATCAGCAACGGGAGGAATTAGCCTAAAGGAATAGCCAAATAAAGGAGGAACCAAGATGTGTCAAAAAACAAAAATGAGTCAAATGACTGGGAATACAAATCATATCACCATAATAACCCTGAATGTTAATGGCCTCAACTCATCAATCAAAAGACATAGACTGGCAGATTGGATTTAAAAAATCCAACAATATGCTGCCTGCAAGAGACTCATCTCATAGAAAGAGATACCCACAGTCTAAAGGTGAAAGGATGGGGAAAAGCATACCATGCACACGGACACAGCAAAAAAGTTGGAGTATCCATCCTCATTTCAGATAATGTGGACTTCAAGCCAAAATGAGTCAGAAGGGATAAAGAAGGACATTATATACTGCTTAAGGGAAGGATAAATCAGCAAGACATAACAATATAAATATCTATGCCCTGAACATTGGCTCATTCATGTATGTCAAACAAATCCTTTTCAATTCCAGAAATCAAATAGACCACAACACAATAATACTAGGCGATTTTAACACACCTCTCTCACCAGTGGACAGATCTTCCAAACAAAAATTGAATAAAGAAACCATAGATCTCAATAACACAATCAACAATTTAGACTTAATGGACATATATAGAATATACCATCCAACAAAGAACGAATACACTTTCTTCTCAGCAGAACATGGATCCTTCTCTAAAATAGACCATATTTTATGACACAAAGCTAATGTTAGCAAACAAAAGAAGATAGAGATACTACCTTGAATTCTATCAGATCATAATGGATTGAAATTAGAAATAAATGACAGAATAAAAAACAGAAACTTCTCCAATACCTGGAGATTAAATAATACGCTATTATATGATGAATGGATAACAGAAGACATCAGGAGGGATATAAAAAAATTCTTAGAAGTAAACGAGAACAAAGACACATCATACCAAAATCTCTGGGACACTATGAAAGCAGTACTTAGAGGAAGATTTATTTCATGGAGCGCATTCAACAAAAGAAGAAAAAAATCAACAAATAAATGACTTAACACTACAGCTCAAAGCCCTAGAAAAAGAAGAGCAGATCAACACCAAAAGTAGTAGAAGACAGTAAATAGATAAAATCAGAACTGAAATCAACAAAATTGAAACAAAAGAAACAATCGAAAAAATTAACAAACTATAGAGTTGGTTCTTTGAAAAAATAAACAAAATTGATAAACCCTTAGCCACACTAACAAAGAGAAAGAGAGAGAAAAACAAATTACTAAAATTCGGAATGAACAAGGAAATATCACTACAGACACAAGTGAAATACAAAACATAATTAGAAGCGATTTTGAAAATCTAGACTCCAACAAAACAGAAAACCTCGAAGACATCAACATGTTTCTAGAGACATATGAATTACCTAAACTGAACCAGGAGGACATACACAACTTAAATAAATCAATTTCAAGCAATGAAATAGAAGAGGTCATCAAAAGCCTACCAACAAAGAAAATTCCAGGACCAGATGGGTTCTCAGCCGAGTTCTACAAAACCTTTAAAAGAGTTCATTCCAAAACTCCTCAAAGTATTCCATGAAATAGGAGGTAACCCTCCCAAACTCATTCTATGAAGCCAATATCACCCTGATACCTAAACCAGACAGAGACACATGAAGTATGAGTGGCAAAGAAAATTTCAGGAAAGAAAATTTCAGACCAATATCCCTAATGAACATTGACGCAAAAATTCTCAACAAAATTTTAGCAAATTGCATATAAAAATATATTAAAAAGATAGTGCACCACGATCAAGTGAGCTTTATCCCAGGGATGCAAGGTTGATTCAACATCCAGAAATCAATAAATGTCATTCACCATATCAACAGACTTAAAGTTAAGAATCACATGATTATTTCAATAGATGCAGAAAAAGCATTCAATAAAATACAGCATCCCTTCATGCTCAAAACACTAGAAAAAATAGGGAAAGTGGGAACATTCCTTAACATTGTAAATGCCATTTACATGAAGCCCATGGCCAATATCATTCTAAATGGTGAAAAACTGAAAGTATTCCCCCTAAAAACTGGAACAAGTGCCCTCTTTCACCACTTGTATTAAACATCATCCTTGAAACTCTAGGCAGAGCAATTAGACAAACCAAAGAAATTAAAGGGATACTAATAGGAAAAGGAGAACTCAAACTATCCCTGTTCGCTGATGACATGATTATATATTTAGAGGAACCCAGAAATTCCACCAGAAACTTTTAGAACTCATAAGTGAATTCAGTAAAGTAGCAGGTTACAAGATCAATGCTCATAAATCCAATGCATTTTTATACATGTGATGAATTGACAGAAAGAGAACTTAGGAAAACTACCCCATTCACAATAGCCTCAAAAAAAAATAAAATACTTGGGAATCAATCTATTAAGAGAGGTGAAAGACCTCTACAATGAGAACTACAGAACACTAAAGAAAGAAATTAAAGAAAACCTTACAAGATGGAAAGATCTCCCATGTTCTTGGATAGGAAGAATGAATATTGTCAAAATGGCCATACTACCAAAAGTGCTATACAGATTCAATGCATTCCAATTAAAATCCCAATGATGTACCTTACAGAAATAGAGCAAGCAATCATGAAATTCATCTGGAAGAATAAGAAACCCAGAATAGCTAAAGCAATCCTTAGCAGAAAGAACGAAGCAGCGGGTATAGCAATACCAGATCTTCAACTTTACTACAAAGCAATAGTAACAAAAACAGCATGGTATTGGTACCAAAATAGACAGGTAGATCAATGGTACAGAATAGAGGACATGCACACAAACCCAAATAAATACAATTTTCTCATACTAGACAAAGGGGCCAAAAATATGCAATGGAGAAAAGATAGCCTCTTCAACAAATGGTGCTGGGAAAACTGGAAATCCATTTGCAACAGAATGAAATTAAACCCCTATCTCTCACCCTGCACAAAACTCAACTCAAAATGGATCAAGGACCTCAAAATCAGACCAGAGATCCTTCATCTTATAGAAGAAAAATTAAGTGCAAATCTTCAACTTGTTGGCTTAGGATCAGACTTCCTTAACAGGACTCACATAGCACAAGAAATAAAAGCAAGAATCAACAACTGGGATAGATTCAAACTAAAAAGCTTTCTCTCAGCAAAGGAAACTATCAGTAATGTGAAGAGAGAACCTACAGAGTGGGAGAAAATCTTTGCCACTAGTACTTCAGATAGAGCACTAATTTCCAGAATATATAAAGAACTCAAAAAACTCTACACCAAGAATACAAATAACCCAATCAACAAATGGGCTAAGGAAATGAACAGACACTTCACAGAAGAAGATCTACAAGCGATCAACAGATATATGAAAAAATGTTCAACATCTCTACTAATAAGAGAAATGCAAATCAAAACTACTCTAAGATTCCATCTCACCCCAATTAGAATGGCGATTATCAAGAACACAAGCAACAATAGGTGTTGGCAAGGATGTGGGGAAAAAGGTACACTCATACATTGCTGGTGGGGTTGCAAATTAGTGCAGCCACTCTGGAAAGCAGTATGGAGATTCCTCAGAAAGCTTGGAATGGAACCACCATTTGACCCAGCTATACCACTCCTCGGCCTATACCCAAAGGACTTAAAATCAACATACTACAGAGATAAAGCCATATCAATGTTCGTAGCTGCTCAATTCACAATAGCCATATTGTGGAACCAACCTAGATGTCCTTCAGTTGATGAATGGATAAAGAAACTGTGGTATATATATATATATATATATATATATATATATATATATATATATGGAGAGAGAGAGAGAGAGAGAGAGAGAGAGAGAGAGGGAGAGACAATGGAATATTACTCAGCCATAAAGAATGATAAAATTATGGCATTTGCAGGCAAATGGATGAAATTGGAGAATATCATGCTGAGCGAGATAAGCCAATTTCAAAAAACCAAAGGACGAATGATCTCGCTGATAAGCGGATGATGACACATAATGGGGGGTGGAAGGGGTTAGTGTTAGTGTTAGGGTTAGGGTTAGGGTTAGGGTTAGGGAGGGGGGCAAGAATGGAGGAAGGAAGGACAGTATAGAGGGAAAAGGGGGTGAGAGGGGTAGAGGGGAGTAGAAAAAAAAAACAGAATGAATCAAACAACATTACCCTATTTTAATTTTTGATTGCACAAATGGTATGCCTTTACTCCTTGTACAAACAGAGAAACAATATGTATTCCATTTGTTTACAATTGAAAAAAAAAAGAAAAAAGAAAAAAAAACAACCTGGACATTCAGTAGGCAAGTGGCCAAGTTCTACATAACTTTTCCAAACGCAAAGGATATGATCAAGCTAGGTAAAGCTTTATTCAAATCTAGCAAATGTTAATTTAGTATTTGTAAGGTTTGAATTGAGTAGTATACACCAAAGGTCTATATGTAAAGGCTTGATTCTCAGGGTGGAGCTATTAGATGGTACTGCGGATCTTTAGGAGGTATGGCTAGCCAGAAGTCCTTAGGTCATTGAGGTCATGCCATTGAAGGCAGCGTTGGACCTCAGTCTTTCTCTGAGTTTCCCAACTCAGGACATGAGCACTCACTCCAACACGCATTCCCACCATTACATGCCACTCTTTCCAGAGACCTAAACCAATGGTGCTGACCAATATTGGATTTTAACTGCCAAAACCATGTCCAAGATAAACTTCTCTTAATTTAAAAGTACCCTGTCTTAGGTAATTTATTATGGTGGTATGAAGCTATTATTGCACTTTTTTATGCAAGGCCTATGTTAGGTGATTTCACATAAATTTTCCCATTTATCCTTCACAGGAACTTGAAAATTTACTAAAATGTCTTACCAACACAGAGACAATATTTTAACTGGAGTAATTTTACAGGTTCTTTTTACATATTCTCCATTCCATTTATTTCTTTAAAGCCACAGTATTGAAGTAATTCAAACTTGTTTCTCCCTCAGTGATTCTCATAATTATTTTTCTTAAGAATTACAATAGAAGATTATATTTACAAGACATTTTATATGGTACTTTGTGGATGATTCAAGGAACTTCTCCAGGGCAATTTTGATTATAGTTAATTATTGCTTTGCTGGCTGACTTTAGATTTCTATCCTCTTAAGTAAGGTATAACTTGGTTATACACTTAAACTTGAAAACAGAGCCAATTAAAGATCTCTAGTCAGAATAAGCAGAAACATTCCATTTCAATCCACTCAGATGTCTGAAGGATTTATAATTTTAATGAATGAAACTTTTGCTCTCACACACCTCTGGATGTTACTACTGTCCCTTCAGAGCTCATTCATACCATAGATTTTAGAGGACAAATGTAATGCATAAGTTATTGTTTGAACTATGGAAACAATCTCATTTATAAATCCGGAATGTTGTTGAGAGACAATTGGCCCTTGCCAAAATAATTACCAATTCTCTTCTTTAATGCTGAACATTTCCACACTGTACCTGACCTAAATTTTATATTCAACAGCTTTCCTCCCCAAATGGCATAATTTTAAGTGCCAGATGTAGAGGCATTCAGGTATAAGACAATGTGTAAGAGTCAGTGCATGATTAAGTACAGACAATTTCTTTGTTCATTTATTTAAATAATCAAGACAGACTTTTTCATCTTGGAAGAAGTGACTAGAACTTATTTGACAAGTACTTGAATCGTCAACCACTCATCTCGATGTTTCTCACTCTCAGATGATAAGTAGATAAGGACAATATTTAAAGGAATCTCTCATTCCAACAGGTAGTGAAAGAAAATGATTTCTAGACTTAGCCTTGTTGTGGAAGGCTATGTGAGAGGACAAAGGGACCACAGGTGGTTCAGCATATGATAAAAGAATAAAATAATTTTCTACTGAGAAAAAGATGTCATAAAAAAGGCTAAGATGGAAAAAAAATAAAAAATAAAAAAAGAGATAAGACTTATTAGTTAATCCAAAAAAAAAAAAAAAAAAGGCTAAGACGAAGCAGAGAGAACTCTGATATTCTGTGGCTACTCAGTGACTCAGCCACCCACATGAGTGGTTCCTGAAGGCCAAACCCTGTTTGCCTGCTGAGAGCACAACACTACCATAAAAGGGGAGATTCATTTATGAAACACCTTCTCAGGGAATTATAAATGCAGAAACACTGGATTCTGAAAGTATTTTAGAAGAGTCACAATTTTGATATCTTCTCCCCTTAAATTGTAACTACACCATTTATTATGCCACTTTTTGAATTCTAACAGTGTGCACATTGACTATGGATTAAAATAATTCTCAATTGTAACAATATGAGAGTCTCAGTAGCAAGCTCCCCATAGAAACAATATACAAGCTTTTAAATGTATATATGATGCTAGTAAACCACCATCAGTAGGAAATGAATTTTGACCTACTTTTACTTGCTCAGGTTGAGATACACTATGATATCTTGCTGATCCTTTTTGTGGGATTGATATGAGATATTAGGCTTAATTAGGAAAATAATATAGGATACCAGACTCCAAGTTCCTCTCACAGGCTACGATAGAACACTGTTTAGTGGTAGGCTGTTAAATACACTTTGGGGCAAGTTCATTAGCATAAATCCGTACTGAATGTCTAGTATGAGGATGTCTTTAAAAAGACAAGATCGGATTTTACCAATAGATTGAGATTTAAATCTCAGTTCTACTATTCATTAACTGCATGACTTTGTGTAAACTGTCCTGAGTTCTATTTTAACTACAAATTCATTTTATGCTATTAACCTCACATGGTAGGTGAACTAATGATAATTAAACATAGTACCCAAAACATAGAAATCCTCAAGAAGAGTTCCCACTCCTGTTTGAAGATCTACTTGTTAAAATATTTCAAAGTAGACTTAAATTTGACTTCCACAGCCAGCCAAGATGCAGAAAAAGATATGCATTTATTGTCCCTCCTAAAAAAATAAAAACAAAAACAAAACAAAAAAAAAATTTTTAATTGACAAAAATATACAAAACAACCTTAGGAAGCAAAGGACAATGACCCTCAGTGGAAGGAAACCACTAAGGTAAGCCCTTGCTTTCCACAGCCTCCAGCTTGGAGGCTATTTCCTGACTAGAAGAAAGAAGGGAACCCAGTCAGGGTCCAGGATCACCCTGAGGAAGGAGACTGAGCTGCAAGAGGAGCAGTCAAGGTGGCTGCGGTTTTAGGACTAAGCACAGGAGAGGAGAGAGCAGCAGAGATGAGACTCTGGAAAACCAAAGAAGGCCATTCTCAAGTCTTCAGCTGAATACTGTTTACTCATGTATGTGAGAAAATTATCCAAGACTGGGGAAAGATCCACTAGAAATTATTGGGGGAACATTATCTAGAGTTCACGAAGGGACAAACACAATGCTTAATCCCAACACCCAAGATGAAAAGGTTTATAATTCATGGGGCATCAGTTAGAATACTAAGAAGGGTTTTGCCTCAATAAACATTGTTCTGGTCCCTATTTTAAAAGTTTAAAGGCATGATCCAAAAGATTGAACTGTTGTCAAATAACTGTTCCAGAACAAAGCTCAGGAATAATTCTATGAATACAAAATAACCAGAAGCCAACAAGACAAATTGCAGAATATTTGGGATAAAAAAAAATCACAAGATATACAAGGCAGGAGAAGAACAAAATGCATAATGAAAATAAAATGAACCAAAACTAACCCAGAAATGACACAGGTGATTGAAATAATAGAAAAGGGCATTGAATCAGTTATTACAATTATATCACAAAAAGCTAGCAGAAAGACTGAACATATTAAATAGAAATATGGAAGATATTAAAAATCGAAAACTGAACTTATAGAGATGAAACCTATAATATTGAGATAAGAATGTACTTGCTGAAATTAACATTTTAGACGTTTCAGAAGAAAAGATTAGTGAACTTGAAGACAACTATAGAAAAGGCAAAATGAAAAGGAGAGAGAGAGGAAACTATCAGTGAACTATGGTACGATTTCAAGTAACCAAATAATGTGTAATTGAAGTCCCCAGTAGAATTGGAAAAAATACTTGAAGAAATAATGGTCCAAAGTTTTCCAATTTTGATTTTAAAAAAATGTAAACACAGATTTAAACACAACGAACTTCTAACATAACTAAATACAAAAAGAACAATACCAGTATATTCTGACATATACTTAAGTATGATATATTCTAGAGCCAAAGATGAAGGGAAAATTCTTACAACCCATTTTGGGATGGGGATGTTATACGTGGATGAATAAAGACAAAAATGACAGCAGATTTCTTAGTGAAATGAGGCAAGCTAGAAGATAATGAAGCAACATCTTGAAAACTCTGAAGGAAAAACTCACCAACCTACAAGTTGTTACCCAGGAAAGTATCTTTTAGAAACAAAAATGAAATAAACACTTCTTCAGACACATAAAGAGAGAAAGAATTAATAAGCAGACTACATAACTACAAAATATGTTAAAGGATATCCTTCAAGCAGAATGAAATGATATCTGATAAAAATTTGGAACTACACAAAAGATTAAAAAATGCCAGAAATGTCAACTACCTTGGTAAATATGAAGAATGCTTTTCTCGCTATTTAAAACTTGTAAAAAGTTAACAGACTGCAGGGCGTGTTGGCACATACCTGTAATCCCAGTGACATGGGAGACTAAAGTAGGAGGGTCACAAGTTTGACCAGCCTCAGCAACTTAGTAAGGCCCTCAATAATTTAGTGAGACCCCATGTCAAAATAAAAAATAAAAAGGACTGAGGATGTGGCTCAGTGGTTAAGTACCCCTGGGTTCAAACCCTGGTACAAAAAAAGAAAAAAAAAAAGTTAACAGACTGTTGCAAAAATATTTTTGAAAAACTTATTGTGAAGTTTACAATCCATATGGAAGTAAAATATATGACAGAAAATAGCACAAAGACTGGGAGAGAAGAAATGGGACTATTTTTATAGGATCTTATACAGACTTGAATACAATAGCTATTGTTAAACTGGAATAAATTAAAGATGTATGCTATAATCCCTAAAACAATAAGAAAAGTAATTATAAATATTAGTTATAGCAAGTACACTGACAAAGGAGATGAAATTGAATCATAAAACTACTTGGTTCATAAATATTAGGCAAAAGAGAGAAAATGGAATAAAGAACACATGTGACGAATAGAAGATAAATGGCAAAATGACAAATTAAAATAATCACAGTGAATACAAAGGGTCAGAATACGACAATTGAAGGTGGAATTTTGCAGATTAGATAAAATAGACCCAACTTCATGCTTTATTAGAAAGCTACAAATGAATGCAAAGTAAAAAATACAAAAATGTAAATAAAAAGAAAATGGGAGTGGCTACATTCATATCAGAATAAAGGATACTACCAAAGATAAGAGGAGGCATTGCATGATGATAAAGGAGGTCAGTTCATCAAGAGGATAAAATAATGCTAACCTTCAGGATACCCAAGACCTGGCCTGAAGCAAAAACAGAACTGCAAGGAGAAATAGGTAAATTCACAATTGCAGTCGGATTTTGTTTTAACCCCCATAGGTCTTTGTGTGGACAAATATTTGGAGAAAAACCAGTGGAGAAAGGAGAGCCTTTTCAACACCCATGCCAGAACAACAGGACAGTCGCACACCAAGCACAACTAAACAGAAACTCCAATCCATTCCTCATACAATGCACACAAAACCAAAAGCACAAAGCATAAATGAGAAAAACTGATCCATGGATTTCTTCAAAATTAAGAACTGCTGCTCTTTAAAAGACACTGTTAAAAGAATGATAAGATAAATCCCTAACGGGTGACAATATCTTCAGGTCACATATCTGGTAAAGAATTTGTACCCTAAATATATAAGAAACTCTTTAATCTCAATAATAAGAAAACAAGCAACCCAAAGTTTTATAAAAATACAAAAATGTAAATAAAAAGAAACAAAAGATTTAAGCAGACATTCATGAAGAGAAGAAACACAAGAGACAACTAAGGACACAAAAAGTCATGCTGTATCATTAGCCATTAAGAAATCCAAACTTTAAAAACCAGGGGATACCACTACGTAGTTAGTAAAATGGTTTAAACGTAACAAGCCTGAGCATACCAAGTATTGATGAAAATGTGGAAGAACTGGAACTTCTCTACCTGCTTGTAAGACTTCAGCATGGTTCAATGACTTTGGAAAATAGTCTGTAGTTTCTGCAAAAGCTAAACGCACACCTGCTGTTTAATTCAGTTATTCTGCTTCTTTGTCTTCAACAAAGAAAAAGGAAAGCACATGTGTATACAAAGACTTGCATAAACATGTGTTTTTCAGCTTTACTGGAATAGTCAAACTCTAGAGACAATCCAAATATCCATTAACATGCTTATGGATAAACAAAGTAATGTATCCATAAAATGGAATATACAAAGAGATGAAAAGAATGAAATAAACATACAATGACATGGATGAAGCTAACAATAATTATGCTGGATAAAAGAAGCCAGAATGGAGAGTACATACTACTAGAACAAATTACCACAGACCAGGTGGCTTAACTAGAAAACAGTTATTTCTTACAATTCTGGAGACTATGAAGTCCAAGATCAAGGTACCAGCAGATACATCTAGTGAGGATTCGCTTACTAGTTTGCAGATGGCTGTTTCCATGTTGTATCTTTGAGTGGCAGAGAAAAGCAGAGACAGCAATGCTTCTGTCTCTTATTAGGTCACTAACTGCATTCCTAATTGCCTAGTTACTCTCATAAGTACCACTCCTCCTAATACCATCACTTTGGGGGTTAGGGTTTCAACATAAATTTCAGGAGGACACAAATATTCAGCCACATAATATACTATAAAATTCCATTTACATAAGAATCTAGAAAATATGAACAAATCTGTAATGACAGAGAACTTACCAGGAGTTGCTTGGGAATGATACTGGAGAGAATAGAAAAGAGCAATTAAAAAGGGATGTAAAGAAACTTGGGGGATGGGTTGCCAACCAAAGGTGTTTTTATCTTGACTGGGATGATGGCTTCACAGATGTACAAGTATCACATCTTATTAAGTTGTACATTTTAATGGCATATGTTTTTTTGTATACTAACTTTACTTCGTTGAAATTGTAAAACTAGTTGAGTCCAATCTATTTGAAATACAGCATTTCACGATTGCATTACACATTTCCTTAGTATGTTCCTCAGAACTAACATCCCATGGATTTTAATAGGTTTTACTCAAAAAGGGGATTCCATAGTTTTATAATTGAAATAAGTCTAGGCTAAACACAGTTAATCAATTTCTTTGGGGCAGGACTTCTGAGAATTTTTAATATGTAAATTTCTGGTAGGGAATATTACCCAATATTTTCCTAAATAAAGTCAATTTTGTAGGACTAACATTCCTTGAACTTTTAATTTGGAACATGCTAGCATGAAGACATTGTGATGATTTTACAGTAAATACAGTTGCTGTAGCAATAATTTTGGACTTTCTTTGCATGAACTATTAAATTTATGATTAGGGACTGGTGGGTAGCTCAGTGATAGAGTACTTGTTCAGTATGTGTGAAGCTCTGTTTGAGTCTCAGCACCACCAACCCAAACACAAAATTGTGATCAGACAATATGATCTCCCTCTAAATTTAAGCATGAAAGAAGATTTTAGAAACACAAAAAGTTTTGTCAAATTTAATATCTGATTGTTTTCCAATGAATGTTATATATGGGATTTTTAAAAATAATAGACTTTTGGGAGCAGTTTACAGAAAAACTAAGTAGAAAGTACAGAGGTCTTAAATCCCTGACACCCCTTCTCTGATTTCCTTTATTAACATTTTGAATTAATGTGGTATGTTTGTCATAACTGATACACAAAACATTATTACTACTTTGAGTTCACAGATGACATTAGGGTTAGCTCTGTGTGTTGTTCAGCTATAGATTTTGACAATTGTGTAGTGGCTTGAATCCATAACAATGTCATACAGAATAGTTTCACTGCTCTAAAAATCCCACATGTTCCACCAATTTACCTCTCCCTGCCTCCCCAAACCCAACCACAGATCTTTTCCACTATCCCTCCCGTTTTGCCTCTTATAGAATGTTGTATAGTTGAAATCACACAGTATGCATCCTTTTCAGATTGGCTTCTATCACTTAGCAAAATGTATTTAATGTTCCTTCACATCTTTTCATGGCCTACTAGCTTGTTTTGGTTGCTGAATAATATACATTTTATTGATGCACCACAGTTTGTTTTTCCATTTATCTATTGAGGGATATCTTGGTGACTACCAAGTTTTGGCAAATATGAGTGAAGTTTCTCTAAATGTTTATGTCCAGGTTTTGTGTGGATATAAACTTTCAATTAATTTGGTAAATACCAAGGAGTACCACATCAGATTGTATGTTTACTCTTGTAAGAAACTGCCAAACTGTCTTCTGAAGTGGGGTACCATTTCTTTCATTCCCACCAGCAATGCGTGAGTATCCCTATTGTTCCACATCCATGTTAGCACTTGGTGTGATGTATTCTGGACTTCAGTCATTCTAATGGGTATGTACTGGTATTGTCTCATTTTGCTTCCCTATTTTCTTTATTTTGCAACTCCCTAATGACATAATGTTAAGCATCTTTTCATAAGCTTTATTGTCATCAGCTTTATTGTCATCTTCTTTTTACATGCAAGTTTAATCGTTGACCTGTTTTAAAAATGGGTAGTTTTCTTATTGATCAGTTTTAAGAATTCTTCGTGTATTTGGGATACTAGTTCTTTATCAGATATACATTGTGGAAATATCTTCTCACAGCCTTGGTTTGTCTTTTATTCTTTCAATAGTGTCTCTTGTAAAGCAGAATTTTTAATTTGAATGAAGTCCAACTTATCAACTTTTCTCTCATGGATTTTGGCTTTTGTGTGGTATCTAAAAAGTCACATCATTAGATCACCTAGATTTTTTTCTGTGTTAATCTTCAAGGAGTTTTACAGTTTTGCATTTGAAATAGAGGTCTACTGATCCATTTAGAGTTAAAGTTTGTGAAGGATGTGATATCTGTATCTAGATTCACTTTTTTTTCCATGTAGATTCAATTATTCCAATAATATGTATTGAAAAGATTATGCTTTTTCCATTGAATTGCCTTTACTCCTTTCTCAAATATCAGTGGACTATAATTGTGTGGGTCTATTTCTGCACTTTTTTTTTCTGGTCCACTGACTTCTTTGTCTATTCATTGACCAGTACCACCTGTCTTAACTACTGTATCTTTAGATTAAGACTTGAAGTCAGTAGAATTAATCCTCCGATTTTGCTCTTCAACATTCCATTAGCTATTTGGGCTCTTTTCTGTTTCCATATGTACTTTAGAAAAAGTGTGTTGATATCCACAAAATAATTTCTGAGATTTTTGTCTTGGATTACACTGAAACTAAAAATCGAGTTGGAAAGACCTGACATCTTGACAGTATTGTTTTAAATTTAGAATTTTTAAATAAATTAATAATGGCGAGTGTTCCGTAGCTTCATTCTAGCAGCTTTATTCTGATTTCAGTCTTTTTCTCCAGGACCCATCCCATATAGTCCACTTTTCTCTTGTCACTTGCCTTTTTGCACTTTAAAACATGATTTCTGCCCACAACTCATAACCAAAATTAGATAAATCAGACAGGGATCTTGCATCAATACCTTGCCAAGTCACTTAGTTGATGTCATTTGAATAAATGAACCAATGACTTGAAAACATAGAATTTTAAACATCTATCAGTAGGAGAACCCATTGTAATGATGATGGAGTTTCTTTGAATTAGTTTGTCCCTAGACTAGGTGTGCTTAGATGATTGACAAATCCTTACACACCTAGTTCCTTAGATATGAAGCATATGCTATATGCTCCATTAAACAATATAAATATTCCTTCTAGACCGGCATATACCTGTCCTTAAACTCAGCAATCAATAGTCATAATACATCCCACAAGGCACTCATTCCATCATCTTAAGTTCATGAGGCTATCAGTTACAAAATGGATGATATTTTCAAGATGGCACTGCAATATGTTATTTGTAGGTGTTCTGTGTCTCAGTAATTGGATTTTCTTCTCACCCAAGGAACTTTTAAGATCTCTTTAAATGATGCAAAGATTTCCTCAATTTGATTAACATTTTATAGCTTTCCATGAATCCATTCTTTTCTCCTACTATATATTAAAGTTTGGTCAGCCAGGTCAATGCTCTTACAAAAAAAAATCTTGAAGAAAATTTCAATGCACTAGAGGAAGGTACACAATAGAAGGGGCCATTTCAGCATTTTACAAAGGTACCAACCTTTTAGCAGACACATATTGTTAATAACAATAACACTATCTTAAAAATGTGCATGCTATCTATTTTCTAAGGCACTTTCACAGACATAATATCACTTTATAGTCCTGATAAACTGTGAAGAAGAAACCAAGAAATCTGCCTGAAGTCACAGAGTAAGTGCTTGGCACTATCTCAAACCGATCGCACATTGTTCTTTGCACCATTTCCTACTTTTCAAGTCATTTCATTATCACAAAATCATGCATCTTGTAAAATAAAAACTACACATCAAATGCCTAGAAAAATGTTAATTTTGAACCATTTTCATATTATTTTATCTCCTCTGACAAAAAGAAAAGTTATACTTTTCTCAGTTCAGTTGACAATCAAATTTCTTGCAACTTCAAAGTAGTGAAAGAATTGACCAACTCATGCAATGAAATAGATCAGAACTTGCCTATCCATTTCTGAGAAAAATGAAGCTTATATAAATAAGAATTTTGAGATCTATAAGAGAATATGTAGTTTTCCTCTTTGTCCTGTGTTCCTCAACTCTGCACTGAGTTCAATACTAGAATAGGTCATTGTTCAATATTATGGAAAATGACAACTACAAGAAATGAATGACTTCTCATACATATAGGTGCGTATGTTTTTGTGTGTATGATTATGTGATTATAGTATTCAAACTACAATACAAAAAAAGCTATGCTTCCACATAGAACAGAAAAAGAAAACAAGCCCTAGATAATTGTATATCAAATGTTTCTGGTCAAATGAAAATGAACTATAGAAATAAAATGTTTGAGTAATTTTTTAAAATAAAGCTTGATGTCAGTTTTAATGCTTTGAAATTCACTCAGCTTCTACTTTTTTCCAAGTTAGGGAACTAAAAATATGTTCTCTTTAGGTAAAGTATTACAATAAAGGATACTGGTCCTGGATCCACTACTAGCAGGCTCTTTTTGAGCAGGCATGACACATCATATTTGTCGGTCTTAGCATCCTCACTTGCAAAATGATGGGTTGGGAATAGGTCTTTTTTAATCTATGGTCTTCCTACCACTCTAAATTCCTTTCAAACCTTTCTAGCCAGTGTCAGAGACATGTCTTAGGGTAGAGGAACTTCTTTATTGGATACAGTGCTCTCTCCTTCACATCATGCTGAAATTGCAAGTTTTTATAAAATAACATTCTGTGAAACAGAGAATGTGGATGTACAAGGTTAGATGTCAATAGTGCAAATCTTCATTTTTTGGGGGGTGGGAGTGTACCGGTTATTGAATTCAAGGGCACTCAACCACTGAGCCAAATCTCCAGTCCTATTTTGTATTTTATTTAAAGATAGGGTCTCACTGAGTTGCTTAGTGCCTCGCTTTTGCTGAAGTTGGCTTTGAACTCACCATCCTCCTGCCTCAGCCTCCCGAGCTCCTGGGATTATAGGTGTTCACCACCGTACCCAACCAAATCTTCATTTTATATACAAGAAAATTATGAGTCAGAAAGGGTAAATAATTTGTCCTTAATAAGAATCTGTTTCCTTCTTTTATGATTATTAAAAATGTTTGCATGCCTTTTCCACATATATGTGATTGGAAAACACTATCTGGAGATTTATGCTATAGTTGACCCTTTTGTTGTAAGGAAATTCCACTTGTCACTGTTTTTCATTCATCTCCATTATATATTTTACTGAGAAATAATTTCAAGAAATGAAACATATCACATCAAACACCTTGTATTGCACTAAATTTACAGCATACTTTTTCCATACACCATCTCATTTAATTATAGCAAAACTGAGTTAGGAGACACATGTTGAGCATCTTTATTATTTGCTGCTTCTGCTAAGACTGAAAAAACACTATCATGACCTTTCAGCAATGCTGGAAAACAAAAGTTGTAAAATTAATGTTCCTCGGCCTCAGGATCTGTCTTACACACATGCAGAGAAGAGAGTAATTCATAGTACATCAAGGGAAATAGGCCTTCAAAATGTCCAGGATGGTTTCCAGGTAAGGAAAAGAAAGCTCATAAAACTTAAGTCATAAATATGCTGAATCAATTAAGATTTTTCTGGAAAATTTTATGACCAATTTGCATATCAATTTTGGAAGCATTGTTTGGATGCCATCTGTTCAAAATCTTATCTCTGACACTAGAGGATTTCTTGAGCTTTTTATTGACATATAACATACATACAGAGAAGTTCACAAATCACAGGTGCACAGCTGGACAGTTTTCTTAAAGCAAATGCTCATGAACCCAGCACCCAGATAAAGCAAAGTGCATCCCCAGCATCCTAGAGTACCTTCTGTGCCCTCTTCTAGTTATTAGCACTCCAAAACCACTCTCCTGGGTTCGTTTAGTCTGCTTTTAAATTTTTGTAAAGAATCTTACTTTGTCTTGTTTAATGCTTCTTAACGTCACCTATATTACTGTGTGTTGTAATAGTTTGTGTAGTCTCATCAATGTGTAGTATTCAGTTATATTATTATATTTCAACATAATTCACCCATTCAATATATTTTCCATTCTAATGTTGACAGGCATTTAGATATTTTCTAGTTTCTGGCTATTACAAATCATGCTATCATGAACAGTCTTATGCACATTTTTTTTACTACTAATATATATACATATATGTATATATACACATATGTTAGTTACATATATATAACATGTATGTTATTTAGTTATAAGTAAATGTATGTATATGTATACACACTTATACACATCTTTTTCCTTGCTGTGACATTGACAGCACATACTTACAGTTTTAGCAGATAATGAAAGCCAGTTTTCTGAAATGACTGTACCAATGTGCATTCCCAGCAGCACTGTATGAGAGTTCCAGTTGTTCACATCCTTATCAGCAGCTGGTATTATAACTAAATGACATTATTTTAATTTTTATTGCATATGATTTAAAAAGCAAGTGATATTGAAGTAATCGGCCCTTATATAACAAAAAAATGTGAATAATCTTCATGGGAAAACTAGATATGCTAAATTTGTCTTGACTCAAGGAACTTTTTGAGAAAGATACAAAGCATGTGGGTTTACTCAAAGTATATTGCTTGTATGAAAAAGCACTGAGCTGGCATGATTGTTTTAATGTGTGAGTCAAAATCACTCATGAGTTTTAGTTGAAGGATTCTGACACTGGTTTGAAGATCCATGCATTAACTGACACACGGAAAGTTTGAATATTTTGAAGGGGTTGGAGATTAATTTCCCTGCAATGGGAACAATTATTTTTTGAAATGGTTAAGATTTTGATTTTTATATAGTTTATAGTGTGAAAATAAGTGGGCAACATCAGCCTAATGAGCTATCAGTGTTGATTGTTTATGAAACCAATGCCACAATTCTTCCCTACTTCCCCGACTGAAGGCCAACAATGTAATTTACAAGGGAAATCCATAAAACCAAAAGTGCTTCCACAGCTCAAGTTATATTTTGGTTTACAGAAAAATTACAACTATTATGGATCATTTATCTTTGATTTTTAAATTAGAAATAATGATCAGCTGAAGTACACCTAAGAAACACTTCTCCCTCAAGCAAAGTATAAAGTCCAGACTTGTGAAAATCCAGTGATAGTAGGAAAAACCCCACCCTTGTCGAGTCTTTCTAACTCACTGACATCACCAGTTGCCCCATCCTCACTGTCAGCTGATCCCTTACCACCTGATATTTGGATTGTTCCCAACATCAACCTTTCCCTTTCCAAGCTATTGCTGCTAAATTTTTCTTCCAAAAAACAATGCAAAGATGTACCACCTGGAAATCACAAATTTTTTTTTTAATCATGAAACCTTTCATCCAAAAAATATTTGTTTATACCTATCAAGAAAAAAAACTCCGTTTACAATGATATATTGGTCATGGGCTTCGCGTAGATGGCCTTTACAATGTTAAGGAATGTTCCCACTATGTCTATTTTTTCTAGTGTTTTGAGCATGAAGGGATGCTGTATTTTATCGAATGCTTTTTCTGCATCTATTGAAATAATCATGTGATTCTTAACTTTAAGTCTGTTGATATGATTTATTGATTTCCGAATGTTGAACCAACCTTGCATCCCTGGGATAAAACCCACTTGATTGTGGTGCACTATCTTTTAAATATATTTTTGTATGCTATTTGCTAAAATTTTGTTGAGAATTTTTGTGTCAATGTTCATTAAGAATATTGGTCTGAAATTTTCTTTCCTCGATGTGTCTCTGTCTGGTTTAGGTATCAGGGTGATATTGGCTTCATAGAATGAGTTTGGGAGGGTTCCCTCCTCTTCTATTTCATGGAATACTTTGAGGAGTATTGGAATGAGCTCTTCTTTAAAGGTTTTGTAGAACTCAGCTGAGAACCCATCTGGTCCTGGAATTTTCTTTGTTGGTAGGCTTTTGATGACCTCTTCTATTTCATTGCTTGAAATTGATTTATTTAAGTTGTGTATGTCCTCCTGGTTCAGTTTAGGTAATTCATATGTCTCTAGAAACTTGTTGATGTCTTCGAGGTTTTTCTGTTTTGTTGGAGTCTAGATTTTCAAAATAGCTTCTAATTATGTTTTGTATTTCACTCGTGTCTGTAGTGATATTTCCTTGTTCATTCCCAATTTTAGTAATTTGGGTTTTCTCTCTCATTCTCTTTGTTAGTGTGGCTAAGGGTTTAAAAATTTTGTTTATTTTTTCAAAGAACCAATTCTATAGTTTGTTAATTTTTTCAATTGTTTCTTTTGTTTCAATTTAGTTGATTTAGGCTCTGATTTTAACTATTTCCTGTCTTCTACTACTTTTGATGTTGGTCTGCTCTTCTTTTTCTAGGGCTTTGAGCTACACTAAGCCCATGCCAATATCATTCTAAATGGTGAAAAACTGAAAGCATTCCCCTAAAAACTAGAACAAGGCAGGGATGCCCTCTTTCACCACTTCTATTCAACATCGTCCTTGAAACTCTAGCCAGAGCAATTAGACAAACCAAAGAAATTAAAGGGATACGAATAGGAAAAGAAGAACTCAAAATATCCCTGTTTGCTCATGATGTGATTATACATTTAGAGGAACCCGGAAATTCCACCAGAAACTTTTAGAACTCATAAGTGAATTCAATAAATTAGCAGGTTACAAGATCAATGCTCATAAATCCAATGCATTTTTATACATAAGTGATGAATTGACAGAAAGAGAACTTAGGAAAACTAACCCATTCACAACAGTCTCGAAAATAAAATAAAATACTTGGGAATCAATCTAAGAAGAGAGGTGAAAGACCTCTACAATGAGAACTACAGAACACTAAAGAAAGAAATTAAAGAAAACCTTAGAAGATGGAAAGATCTCCCATGTTCTTGGATAGGCAGAATTAATATTGTCAAAATGGCCATACTACCAAAAGTGCTATACAGATTCAATGCAATTCCAATTAGAATTCCAATGATGTACCTTACAGAAATAGAGCAAGCAATATGAAATTCATCTGGAAGAATAAGAAACCCAGAATACCTAAAGCAATCCTTAGCAGGAAGAGCAAAGCAGGGGGTATAGCAATACCAGATCTTCAACTCTATTCCAAAGCAATAGTAACAAAAACGGCATGGTATTGGTACCAAAATAGACATGTAGATCAATGGTACAGAATAGAGGACATGGACACAAACCCAAATAAATATAATTTTCTCATACTAGACAAAGGTGCCAAAAATATGCAATGGAGAAAAGATAGCCTCTTCAACAAATGGTGCTGGGAAAACTGGAAATCCATATGCAACAGAATGAAATTAAACCCCTATCTCTCACCCTGCACAAAACTCAACTCAAAATGGATTAAGGACCTCGAAATCAGACCAGAGACCCTTCATCTTATAGAAGAAAAATTAGGTTCAAATCTTCAACTTGTTGGCTTAGGATCAGACTTCCTTAACAGGACTCCCTTAGCACAAGAAATCAAAGCAAGAATCAACATCTGGGATAGATTCAAACTATGTAAATTTATGATTACACAAATGGTATGCCTTTACTCCAGGTACAAACAGAGAAACAACATGTATCCCATTAGTTTACAATTAAAAAAAAAAACCTCCAAAAAGAATCTGAGGATAACAATATTTTATCATATCTAATCTAATCTGATGAATAAAATATTTAAACCCCTGGTGTAAAATTCACATGACATTTATAAAATAATGCTTCCTACATATATCTAATTATAGACTACATTTCTATTTGATGTAAAAGTTGTTGGATAAATGATATCTGAATGTCTTGGTTGTGTGAAGATTCAGTGAGCCCATTAAGGGAATCATTCTCCTCCCTGTGTTTACATGAAGTGACTCATGCCTACATTACATTTAGAGCAGACCGCAAACTCCTGGTAGAAATGAAGCCTTCTTTGTATTAATCATTTCACAATATCCAATAACATTACACAGATATAACAATGATAGCCATCTGATTACTCATTAAGAAATAAACTTGAAAAGATAATGATGACAGCTGAGTTCCATTGGGCACTTTCAATGTTCCAAGCACTGTCTATGCAATTTTATTTTCACGTTTACTTTTAAGGATGCCCCTGGAGTCTTTATCCCCTACCACAGATAGGGATCTGCGGATCAAATAAGGCAACTTGCCCAAGGCCACATGAACTCAGCTTTGTCTGTGCCCTTAATCACCAAGCTTTCCCAAAAGAACATGCCCTTGGCAGGATAAGATGAGAGTGTTATCTATCACAATAGCTGAGTGGTCATCAACAGAGTCATTTTCCAATCTGCACATCAACTCCTGACCACAGAAAGTCCCTCAGTATATTAGGCATCCACTTTGAGGCATTCTCCTGATGACATTACCATGGTAATGCATTTTTTCCTTTTAATTCTCTCATCATTTCAGAAAGAAGTCATATTCTATAAAGAAAACCATTGTAGAAAAAAAGTACTGAACTAGGTGTTCTCCATCAGAATTCTGCTCTTATAAGGACTAGAGATATTAGCCAAATTTTTGAGACCGAAACTCAGAGACCCAGATCATAAATGAGCCAGAAGGACCATCTTTACATTCAGACAACAAATATTTAAAAGACTGAATATGGATAAGAAGTTCCATGAATGTAAAGGGAGGCATTACCTTGTACACAATCCTATCATTTTAATCCCATAAGTGTGTTTCAAACAAAATGTCATGCACACTCAAAAAAACGAAGGGAGATGCTGTTTGAGTGAATGTTATTGAACTTCAGTACCCTGCTTAGTACTCTCCTTCATAATACTATGCCCTCAGCTCTGGCCTGTCTAGGAAGAGAGAATTAAAGACAGGCTCCTCCCTGAAATTAGAGGTTGGGGATCACAGCAGCTGAGGCCTTGTGTCCCATGAGCAAAGACACGGAGACAAAGACTCAGCTGTTTTGCCAAATCACATAATCGGAGTTAAGTCATTTTCCTGATTAATGGCACTGTTTCCTGTTTCTGTCAAAGGCAGGCATGTGGAAGTGGACTTAAACTGCAAGAGGAAGGATTAGGTGCCAAAGTTAAAAGAAATCCTGATACTAGTGAGTAGTAGAAATAGTCACCATTAGCTGGACACTTGCATTTGGCTAGCCACCGAGTTAAGCCACTTTACAAGAATTGTTTTAATACTTGTTAGAGTCTGCATGGGCAAGTAGCTCCCCTTATTCAGATGAGGATATTGAAACCTTAAACAGTGAAGAATTTGTTCAAGCCCAAGCAATTAATCAGTGACTTTGCCAGACTTGCCACCCAAGTTGGTTCAAAAGTCATGTTCTTTTCATCATGGAACATTCCTTAAGCTATAGACTTTGAACCACCAATTTTATGGAATAATTAAAGATACTGTATTTGGAATAAATGTGTCTGTGAAACACTGGGTTAAAAAAAACTTTAAGCAAATTTCTTTACTATCAACTGTCAAAATGCACTGGTAATATGCATGACAAATCCCCAGTGGAGGAGTCTAGGGTCTAATCTCTAGCATTCTCCAAACTTGTTTTGTTATGGCCTTCCTTTAATTCCGCTATCACTACAATCTCCAAGAGCTCATTTTGCATGAAACAGAATTCAGGAAAAGTAGTGCTATCCTAATTTGTCTTGGAGTTTCCTTTAGAAAAGACATTTTAAAAAGTAAGAGAGTTATTATAAGAATCACAGAAACAGGACAACACGAATCATCAGGGGCTACTTGATTTCCCACATTCCAACATTTGGCAAGATATTCTGGTTTGTCTTTGTTAGTGAATACCTCAGGGATGCCCAATTCAACCTCCACATAAGTCCTAAACATCAGGAATTTCCCCACTTTCTAACTTATCTCCTATCCTTTCCAAGTTAATCTCTGAAGTCAACACACCAAAGAATAGTGTCACCAAAGAACAGGGAAACAAACCTGTTTAGTCAGTTTTTCACCACTGTGACAAAAACACATAACAAGAACACTTTAGAGAGAAAAGATTTATTTTTGGCTCATGACTTCAGAAGTTTCAGTTTCATGATGACTGACTCCCTTGCTTTGGGCCTAAGGTGAGGCAGAACATCATGGAGGAAGGGCATAACAGAGAAAAACTGTTCTCATGGCAGCCGGGAAGCAGAGAAAGAGAGGACATAAAGAGATCAGGAGCCAGAGACAAGATATAGTCCCTAAGGATATTCTTCCAAGGACCCCACTCATTTAACCAGGTCCCACTTCCCAATAGTCCATTCAGCTATCAATGAATGAATCTTCTGATGAGGTCAAAGGCCTCATGATCCAATGATTTCCCAAAAGCTCCACCTGAGACATGGTCACTTTGGAGGCCAAGCCATCAACACATGAACTCTGGGGGAACAGTCCAGATCTAAACCATAACAAAGCCCCTCACTCAACTATGTGGTTCCCATATATTATACTTGTTTACTCTGTATATTGTAGCCAATCTTCAGTAGCTAAAGGTTGCAGGTTGTAGCTACCAAATTTCTGATGCAGGGAAATCCTAGATTAGGGAGTCTACAGTCACACCCCAAGGCATAGAAAATGACTTCTGTCCAGTATCACAGTTTCCCAGACCTTCTGCCCTTTGATATTTCTCATTCCCCTAGTCTTTGAATGCATGGCAGGACTCACATTACAGTCACTGGAGGAGCAGGTAGCAACCCTCCCCGCCCATGCAAGTGGCCAGGTGAGTGATCCTTAAGGAGTAGGGCGGGTTGTGCTTCAAAATGTACAGAGTGTGTACTTTATCAATCCAACCAACCATCACCAAATGAAAGGTGACTACAGCCTTCACCTTCTACCCCCCAAATTTTCCCTCTTTTAATAAAGCATTTCCCTATAAACATGCACTAACAAAGTAGATATTTATTTTCCCCTCTTTGACATAAGGTAATTGAAGAATGAGAACTGTAAACAAAAGAGGCATAATATGGAAATAGGTGATATAGGTAGTTTTTTGTCTAAAATCTGTAAGCCTCTAAGTATAATCCTATACTTGCCAATTCCTAGGTCCCAGAGGTCAGGAACTATCACATTTATTTCTCTAATCTCCACGGTTACCAACTCAGAATTGTAATCCAATTCTCCTATTCACTTCACTTTTTCTGAGATCTACCCTTAGTGGATCTACCCTTAGTGGATCTACCCTTCGTGGATCTCAGAAAAAGTGAAGTGAATAGGAGAATTGGATTGCAATTGATTGATTCAAAAGAAAAAATATTGTAAAATTGTATAAAGTATACTCTTACTAATTTCAAATAAGATCTCTATTTGGATAAAATTCAGGAATATTTTATACAATCCTGCATGACTATTAGTGCCTTGGAAATATAATACTCCATTTAGGATTTTTAAGTAGGTAGAAAAACTGACTTTGTGCCTTCAAAACAGAACATGTCCTCAACTATCCTCTACCTATGTTCTCCTTCTTGCAACCAAACATATATTGACACTCTTTAATTCATAGTTACTTAGAAATAAGCAGAGAAAAACCAACACATTTGTGCACACACAAAGAATTTCCAAACATTTATGTGAAGACCTGAGAGGTATTTTCAATTAATATCAAACAGTACATTTTACCTAGATCCTCATGATATTTCAAGTGCAACCTGATACTAGGGGATTTTAGGCTGGTAAGCACCATGATGCCCTCTCCTTCCTTATTAATAAATGAGGAAGCTGTAACCTGGGGGCTGCAGGAAAACAATTCAGGGCAAAAAGCAAGTCTCCCAGTTCCTGGCTCAATATCCCAAGCTACCCCTCTCCAAAACTGATCCCACCCTGTTGGCCTGGGGAGCTCTCCCAGGGGATCAAAGAATCACCTTCACGAAACAGTTTCTCTGGTTTATTTTTCGTTTTTCCTGAAAACACTTTGTTTCACATTGTTCTTTCCTGGGACTCCGGCTATTAAGACTTTCCTCCCTAGGAAACAGGCATCTTATTTGTGTTACCAACCAAGGGATATAACACGGTGAGCTTTGAAATGGAGATATGCCTGATAGTCACATGTAGGTAATGAAAAAAGAAGTAAATTTAGTAGTGAATTCATCCTTTAAGAATGTCCCTTGAAGTTCACCAGGCATTTCTTCTATTAGACAACAAATATTTACAGAGTTAACTAAATCACTTATAAGAGATACCCTTTAATATTTATGCATCATGAAATTCTCAAACAGGCAACTCCACAGGGCTAACCCAACTTTTTACATATATATATAAAAACACACAAAAGGTGTGTGTGTGCGTGTGTGTATGCTTATACATATATATGTGCATATATATATTAAACACAGAACCAACTTTATATGTGTGTGTATATATAATATTTATATATGTATACAAATATATTTTTTAAATACAGAGAAATTTATAGGGAGAAGATAAAAACAAAATTCTTGGTTCAGGATTCAGACTCCAGCTGTAACTATATCCTTAATAACAGTTCACTAGGCAGCAATGTTAACAGTAGAGTAATGTACAGAGAATAAGTTGGTGCATAATGGGTACACTGGGTTTAATATACCCTTTAGACATGTTATTTTATTTATGTATTTATTTGTATGATTTATTTTTGCACTTAATGTGTCAAGTATTTTGTTGGAATTGCCTTTGCTAGAATAAAATAGCCTGAAAATAATCTAAATGATACTCACTCCTTAGTGAAAACAATTTTTTTCTTGAATTGTTTCCTAGCATGAAAGATGCTTCTTTCAGGGATACTTTCTAGTTCTTTAGGCATAAAGGAATCAAAAGATGGAAGGAAAAAAGAAGGGCATGCCAGAAGTCCCCATGTCACACTGGGCCTGCATTTATACTCCTGGAGTCCCTTCCCATCTGGGAAGCGAGGGTGAGCCTGGCTAGTGGAGTAGGACAGGTCTGCTCTGTGTCTGTGCCAGCCAGCTGGGGCAGAACTCAGAGGCTGAGCAGTTGATCAGTCAAGGGGCTCTAGCGGAAGCTCACCACTGAAGAATGGCTCCCCAGGAGCAGAACACTATCAACGCTCCCATCTGACTTCTGCTTCCTATTAGGACTCCTTTTAGCAGAAGAAAAGATTTCCTAGTGATGCAGCATGTCTGAATTTATTGCTTTATTTACTGGCTATTGAATTAAACGGGAAAATCCACCATAAGAATTCCTTAGCAACACTGAAAGGTCATCTGTCTTATCAGATTCTATCCTTTTATAGCACTCCTTCTATCCAGAATTTTTTAACAGTTACTTTATAATTCCAAGATTTGGTCTCAGCAGTTTTCTTTGCATGAAGCACCTGTTTTGGTCAAGTTCAAAAGGCCTGTGTACTCACTAAAAATGATGTATTTGAGGGAGTACATTTCCAATAATTCTGAAGTTTTTATTTGCATTGTCAGCATGTCCACATTTAAGCAGTTGTGAAACACGCACATGCATTTTAAGTACACAGATGCCCAGATGTCACTTTGAAAAAATTCCTCAGATCTGTATTAATTGGTATTGAAGCAAAAGAGCCCCTTTTTTAATAATACAGTATATGTGACCTTATTCTCTGTGTCATTTTAAAGAATAAGGTTTATTTTGATGAGTATCCCTGGTTGTGATTGATATCTGGTTACTCTCCATATAATACCACCTCTATTTAAAAATCTGGCTCTAACCATTAGTCAAACGTTTTCGTTGTGTATTAGATTACAGCCATTCAGATGTATTTCTTAATGTGCATTTAATTCCTAGAAATACCAGTGTTTATATTATAGTCTCATTATTATTAAAGCATCTAGTTCGACTTTTTCTCTTTAATCTACCATTCATATTTATGGTTGTCTACACATTTTAACTCATTTTGAGATACTGGTGTCAGATCTGTATCATATAGGATGGGGCCCCTGATGTCTCACCATGACACAAAGTTAAGAGATCCTGACTTGCAACTGGACAGGCTTGGTGGACTCCTAGGTAGGGGTCATCTATTCCTTTGTTCCCCCACCACTGCATCTGCACCCTGTGAGGATCTTGACCAGATACCAAGAGCCCACCAAACTGCAGGTGCCAGTATGTGCACAGTCTCTGGCAACATCTCAGATGAATAACTGCAAAGCACTGAGCAGAGTGGCTTTGAAGTCAGACAGACTCGGTTTAAATCCTGCTCTGACACTTAATCTGCAAAATAACCTTGGGCGGGTTATTTTACAGCTCTCTGACTTCCTGAGATAAAATTAATCATACAGAGTCACAGCGGACTTTAATATGGTTGGCTGTCCAAAGTAATGGTTACAGGTGTAGCTTCCCAAGTTCCAGTCCTGCTTTGCCATGCTCCACCTCCTTGACCTTAGGCAAGCCAACATAAATCACACTAAATCTTGGTTTCTTCATTTGCAACACGAGGATAATAATTATAACCTCTTATAGGGTTTTGGAAGGATTAGATTTTTAAAAGTGAATGAAAACCATGTTTCACAATGCTTGGCACATAGTAAGCACTCAATATTAGCTATTTATCTTTTATGAAATTCATCTCGAGTTCCTAGCACTTGTAGGTACACAATACCCTGGAGCCCTCTGTCTCTTTCATGCCCCTACGGGGTCTCCGTTCTCTGTTCTAGCCAATACTGCGAGGCCACAATTAAGAGAAGGAGACGGACAGCAGAGCTAGTGAACAGAATTTATATTTGTAAAATGTCCTGAAAAATATACTTTATTTTTCATCTTTAGATCTTGTTTTTTTTTTAGCCTTTAAAATTATCTCTATAACTGAAAGCTCTAATACTTAAACTCTATTCTGGGAGGAAAAAAAAAAAAAAAAGCAGACTTCGATTCCTTTCTCTACCTAAATATCTGTGTTTATTTTTGACTGGAACAGTTGTAGCTGATGCAAACACTCAGCAATCAGGGCACTTTGAAAATGTTTTCTATTTTCATTAAATAGTGTTTATCCTAAAGAGAAATGCTTTATGCCTTCAGCATTACTTTTAGAATGTTACATATTTATGACATAATAATATGCCACTTTTGGAACTTTTTTACATCTAAGTTTCTAAAAAAATGACATTTACATAATTTTTCATCAAGCATTTATGTAATTCTCTGAAGTACTCTCTTTTTACTTTACATATACATATTCCTTTCATCTTCTAATAGTAGATTTGTTTATCTCCTCTTTCAATCAGAATATTTTAGATGAATATTAAAATAATTATTGACTTTAAAAAATCATGTAATCAACAGTTGGGTATGACTATAAATGATATACATATTTCATCAGTTTTATACTCAGTCTTTATAGGAAACTTTATTCAGATATATTTTTAAATTACTTTTGAGACATAGTATATAAATAAAGGTGGCTCTACTCTATCACATAAAGAAAGATTATTGTAGATTTCTGAACTTTTGGAATGTGGAAGACATTTCTCTATCCATTTACAATTGGTACATAGTTTATGTGTATTTGTGTGTGTGTATGCATATACATCAATATATATTATAAGCAAATGCATAGTATTATATATTAAATTAACAACAGGGCATGCCGTTAATATATTCAAGGTACCACCTACCCCTAATCCATCTTCCAATTACCATTTCTTTCCAAACTCTGCCTTCTGCTACTACCACTACTGATCATGAACACTGTGCTGTTCATGGTCATTCAACTAATTATGATAGCAGACATAAAAAGTCTGTTTCTGTTCTCTGCATTTCTTCTCATAGTCTCTGCATCCTCTCCTAAACCCCATCTTTATTCCAACTCACATACACGCACGCACAAACTCCACTTCCTCAGTTCATGTTGTTATGGTTTGGATCTTAATTGTCCCCCCAAAAACCCATATGCTAAAGACTTGGCCACTAGCCAGTAGTGCTCCTGGGAGGTGGGTTCTAGAAGAAGGAAGGAAGGAAGGTCACTGGGGATGTGCCCTTGATGGAAATGCTGGGATTCAAGACCCTTCTCTCTTTTTGTTCCAGCTACCAAGAAGTGAGAAGCCTTGTCCAATCTACCATGTGCTCCCTGCCATGATGTTCTGCCTTGTCACAGGCCCAAAAGCAGTGGGCCAACTGACCAAGGACTGAAACCTCCAAAACTGTGAGCTAATATAAATCAGTCCTCTTATAAGCTTATTACTTCAGGTATTTCATTACAGTACAGGAAAACTGATTAACACACATGGTTACAGTGAGGGTTGCCTTAAACATATTTTAAAATGTATGTTATTTTCTAAAATTGTTTTTGTATATAGATAAACTATACATATATAAGATATAAAGTTAGTTTACATATAAATATATCTTTATTCACATCTATATAAAACAATGAAATTATTTAACATACGACTATACACAATCTTATATAGAGGAATCGCCTTTGTTCAAAGATGGTGTTCCTTCCAGATCTTCATGTGGTACTAGAGGAAGCTAGTTCTTTTTCTTGTGACCCCACATCCTTACAGTAAAGTGATATTGTTCACAGGAACATTCCAGAATGTAACTTGGAGCGAGGAATGGGGTAGATATAAGGGAATGGCACACATTCGCTTGGATATGTCTATGTGTGAAGTTGCAACCTTCACAGATGTTACAATTGGATGTTCTCCACCACATTGAAATCTTATCAAAAGAAGTCTGGGTTAATAAATAGGCTGCAAAAATGTTGGTCTATTTTAAACAAAAGAGTAGAGACCATTTTATTACTCGTTCCTGAATCAGTACCTAGCACATAGTAGGATGTCAAATATATAGATTAAATGAACAAATGAATAAAGAAAATTTTAAAAAATGAGAAGATAAGTGATGAGGCAGAAATTTCTCATTTTCAGAGATGTGTTGCTACGTATTTCTGAAGACTGAGAAGAGAATCTGGTAACCTAGAATTTGACAATCATGAACAAAGGTACTTCACAAGTATTCCATTAAGGAATCAGAGTCACAATCTGGTTTCAGAACCCTAGATACTGGCTGAGATCAAACAAGGAAGTTCAGGAGAGGCCATTGACTTTAATCATATGTTATTCCTTCAGCAATACATTTATGAACCCATGAAAACCTTGTGGCCTCAGCCAGCCTATGCAGAAAGCTCCAGGCTTAACAGGAAATGTTTGAAAAATAGGTCTCTTAATGACAGTCTGGTATGATCAATAGTCTACTGATCACAGCAAGCTTACCTTGTAGTAAGGATTACTTAGGGTAAGTGACAAACTGAAGTCCAGTAAAAACATCTTCCATGTGTAATCACCCCCGGGAGCTACTGCCACCTTTAATGAAATTGTCATCCAGTCATCTAAGAGTCTTTTTGAAAGTGAGTGACCACTTCGGGCTGTGGAGACAAGGTGACTTAGGTTACCACTGAGCATGTTCCTCTTCAGAAAGCAGAAATCCAGCTGACCTTCCTGATCTCCCCTGACTCAGCGTTTGCTGAGGCTGAAGCATTTGCATCCATTCCGTGCAGTCTAATTCTTTCTAACTTGGTAATAGAAGTATGGCAAGATGGGCTATACACCATGTTTCATGCATTTTAATGTCCTAATATTTGTTAACTTGGAATGAAATATAAAATATATCCAGCTTTCGCACCCCAGCAAGCCGAATGCCTTGGCCATCTGTTCATTTCTAACTTTTATACGTCTCAGTCATTTCACTTCTGTTTTTAATTGTAACTACCACTTTTATGCTGATGGCACAAATCCTGAGACCCTTTTAAATGCTGTTTTCAGTCCTCCTTCTGACCCTTGGCTCATTTAAAACGATGCCTTAATCTCCGTCGCTTTTAAATTTATGTTTAAACTTGAGAGGTGGATCCAAATAAATGTTTTCTTGGATAATACAATTCCATCTTCCTAATCTTATTTCTTGTTTCATTTTTCACATTGACCAACCAAGTCTGTGGTCAGGTCCCCAGGATTGTATCATTTTTCTTCTACGACTTACTCTCTCCATTCCATCACAGATGAAGCTTTCAATCACATTATCTTATTGCACATTGTAATTTTGCTTTCACATTGCCACCTACTCTGTTTAATTAAATAATTTGTTGACACACTTGAATTTCTGTTTACTCTAGCACAGGAGTTCCAGCCAGGATAATTACATCCAGGGCTTTAGGACCTGCCTATGGTAAAATGTTGAAGTAGGGGAAATTTGTCTTTGCTCTATCTCACATAGGATTTATCAATTCAGGTTCCTCTCCTCGCTCCTCCCTTTCTCCCTACCATCTTTTTTACTGACACATGAAGTGACCATCCATTTTGGCTCTTTCCATCCATTCCTATTTTCCCCATTAATCATATATCTATTGTTTGTTTATAGTCTAATAAAACTGAGATTACAAAAATCTCAATCCTACTATTCCCACTAAAATAATAATAAATAAATAAGTAGTTCCCACTAAAATAATAATAAATAAATAAGTAGTTCATCAGCACTTACTGAAGTACTTACTAAATGCTAACTGTGCTTAAGGTTCCACAACAGATGCTAAGGTACAAGGAGGAATAAGATACCAGTACCAACAATCTTGTTTTATGGATGATAAAAACAAGGTAAGGAAAGATAAAATTACTTGTTCCAAGTCAGGCAGACAGTCAGTGTTAAAGATATAATTTGAATCCACGGAGTTTTGACTCAGGAGTAGAGCTGTCCAAAAGAACTTTCTGTGATCATCAAATGTCCCAGCTGTGTTGCCCATCATAGCAACCACTAGTCATATGTGGACACTAACATTTGAACTGTGGTTATTTGAAGCTGAGGAACTGAATTTCTAACTTGACTGCATTTTAACCAATTTCAGTCCCATAGCTCCTGACCTGCAGGTCTTTGCTGGTCACTGAATGCTACTTTCTCTTTGGGGCATAGCAATAAAGAGGTGGAAAAGAAGGACCAGTCTAAACAAAGACATCTGTTGTGACTTTCCATCAGAGATGTTGATGGTTCCACAGGCTCCCCCAGTGGAGTAGAAGAAGAAGGTAGAGAGGGAGGGAGGACCAATAGGAAAAGGAAGGAACTCTAGAATGAAATTGACCAAATTATGCTATGCACATATATGAATATACTACAGTGAATTTCACCTTTATGTATATCTATAAAGCACCAAATTTTTAAAAAACAAATAAATAGAAGAAAGACTAGCAGAGTAGAGGGAAAAGGGGAGGAAGGAAAGGAGGGAAAAAAAGAAGCAATAGGGACTGAAATGGAGGAAATTATATTCCATATATATATGATTATGTGAAAATGAATGCCACTATCATGTATAAATATAATGTACTAATAAAAACATTATCTTACAAATCACTTTAATCTCTGAAGTAATTAAAGTTCTCAAGGCAGAATAATTAGTCTGGGTTTGAAATTTAAAGGTGTCACCTCCTACCAGTGACCTCTCATCATGGCACGTCTACCCAGCGGAAGATCCAAGCTAACCTCAGTGTCCTTCTGACACTCTTAAGAGAAAGGATAGTAAAACTCTACAATTACACCTGAAGAGTGGAACTTAAAAACTATGTTTTATATAAGCACTGTGAATAACAGACACTCAGAGACAAATCCAAAATATAAGAGGTAAGGGAGGGAAAATGTTCCAGATATTGGTGTGATAATAATTTCAATAAAATCATATCATTACTACCAAGCAACTTCAGTACTTATTTCACCAAGTTATCGTTTTGTCCTTTCAACCTTGTAAAGTGGGGATTATGTATTTCATTTTGCATATAGTAAAAGCATGGGAGGTTATGAAGCTTGGCCAAGGTTAAGGGTCTTGTAACTGGCACAACTGGAGCTTCTACTTCATCAGGCTGGATCCAAAGTCTATGCTTCTTCCTTTGTGCAAATCATCTTCTGCTAAAGCTGCCTCAACAAAGCATCTGACATCTGGGTGTCCAATTCCAGCCTCTAATCTCAGCTTTCATATCTGTCACCTGGATTAGTTACTAAATTTAGTAGAAGACACTGAGATCACCTTGGAAGCACTCCATAAATGCTGGCTTCCCTTTACAGCTCATCTTATTCAATTCTACTAGATCAATCTCTGTTACAGGGTTTCATTCATGTCACTCAAAAATCCAAAAGGATGCTGCTATGATTAGTAATAAATTCCCCAATCTGTCACAGTTCCAGCAACTAGTAGAGGTCTATTTAGTAACGTGTGTCAAAGTAAAATCTCCATTGCAGATGGAAATGTTAACTGTCCTTATTCGATCATTCCACATTGTATACATGTATTTAATTATCATACTGTACCTCATAAATATGTACAAATATTGTGTCAATTTAAAAAATCCCCATTGTTGCCAACTGATTCCCTCATCTCCCACAGGCACAGGCAGACCCTTCATTTGTGCTCTTCTTCAGTCTAGAGTTCCCTCTTTCCCTCACCTATTCAAGTCCACGTACCCAAAAATGTCTAGGTCAAATCAATGGTGTAGCCTCCCGACTGCTACACCATTTCTATCACTAGTTAGGGGGCCTGCCACACATTTTCATACTTAATCATATGACATGCTTTTATCAGGTTCTTTCTTGCGTATATTTCTGGCTCTCCATGAGATCATAAGACACATAAGAGAAGGAATACACATCTATTACTTCCAAAGCTACAAAACATTTGGAATTCAATGGTAATCATAGAATGATACAAAGGACATATGCAAGGACAAGGAGCATTAGACCTTCTGTAGCCTCTAGTTCACTTATTTCCTATTTAACAATAATCTCTTCAGGCAGGGCAGAGTCCTTCATTATTTATTTTTGCACTTTCCTAACAGTGTCTCCTGTAGCATCTTCAAATAGCAGATGCTCAGTAAGCATCAGTTAGGTAGTGTTTATAGCAAATTGTGTACAAGCACTGGATAAAATGCTGCTATGGATCGTTTCATTCAATACTCCAAGGCAGGCGTAGTGGGTCTGTGTGCTGTCCAGAGCTGCTCTAGAGAACTGAGGCTCTTAATTTCCTGGATCCCAGCAGTGTTGTTGGCTGTGATACTTTCCAGGAATTGCTCTCAGCTGTCTCTCAAGGTCATGTTTCCTTCCCTGATTGGCTGATACAAAGGATTAATGGTCCAGTCCACTTGTTTCAAGATGGGGAACTCTTAAGGGTCATTCTTATCTCTCAGGCTTTACATGGGATCAGCTGAGGCCTTTGGGAGCGGGCATTATAGTTCAGCTCCTCTCTCTGCCCTATCCTCTTTTCTTTACACTCCCACAGATGTGGATACAAGGTATCCACAATGACCGCCTGCATGCAAATTCCCATCTCAGAGTCTAATCAGGGGAACTGACCTAAGACAGTAGGCACTAGTAGGGTCATTATCCCAGGTACAGATGAAGAAAGCAAGACTTAGAGAAGTCATTTGATCAAATTTAAATAAATAGTGCAAGATGGATGTAAGCAAGAGTGGATGACCTATCCCTGTGCTCTTACTTACCATGATATGCTGCTGTTCTGCTACCGCAGGAGCAAATGCATACACATAAATCAACTCATCACAGAATATCAGTGCCTTTGCCCGTTTCCATGGCAGGGAAGCAGAAGTTTGCCAAATCTGTAATATTTGCTCAGGAGAACACAACAGCTTCTAGAAAGCCTGGGTTAATGTACCCTTGGGATCCTCTACCACCTTTTGTACTCTCCTTTGGGATCACTATGATCTTGCACAGGTCTTATCTTGGAAATATCTTTAAAAAAATACAAGATTATTAAACTACAGAAAAAAAATAGGGTAAGAATATTTAAAGGAAAAATACCACTAGCTATTGAGGATGGTAATCAGTTATTTTCTGTTTAATCTGATTAAACAGAGAAAATGATTATAAATGTACTCATACAGTGTCTAGAGTAAATATGGGAAGTGACTTCCTGATGATGAAGACAGTGAGTAACTTTTAAGTACAGTTGTTATTATGGAATCTGTTCCTCTGAAAGAAAATAATAGTAACCACAGAAGACAATAAAATATTTGGGAACAACAAAACATCAAGAACGTACACTAAGTCCTAGAAATCCTGTTCTAGAAGATCCTTAAGCTCCCTTAAAGATGTAGAACAACTGTGTCTGGAGGACTTGGGAAAGTGTCTAGGTTGACATATCGAGGGTAGTTTCAGAAGGTAAGGAATGGACATGCAACCTCTAGGTAACTCTGCCTCAGTGAATGGGCTCTGTGGTTTATTAAAAACAATTGAGTGGAAACACAGACCTCTCTTTTCTTTCCCTACTTATTTATTCAGTTCATTTTTTTGTGGCACTGGGGTTGGAACCCAAGCAGTGGGAAGGATGGGCCAATACTCTTTCACTGAGCTATGCCCCAGCCCCAATGTCTTTATTTTAAAATTTATCCTGAGTCTCTCTATTAGTGTTTATGGGAAGAAAGGAAACATTTAGTTTAATCTAGGAGATATCTGTGTCTTATAAATCTAGTAACAGAAGGAAAAAGAATATGATCTTGAAAGTATGAATTTACTAAAAGTAAATTTTTTAGGCCAACTATTTTTCTGAGTTTGTGTATATGTGTGTATGAGAGAGAGAGAGAGAGAGAGAGAGAGAGAAAGAGAGAGACTTTCCTTAAAACTTTTTAAAACTATTTTTTCAAGCTTAACATTTTAATTTCAGACACATTCTACCACAATTATATAGCAATTGGGACAAAATGCAAACACCTAACAGACATGAAAGATGGTAAAAGACCTCTTGGATATGTACCTTCTAAGAGGAAAGACTCGGGGGACTCTGAAGTCTGGGTAGAACAATACTCGGACTCTGATATTTGTGCCCATTTTGAGTTTATATATTTATTTAATATCGTGTCTTATTTTATTATTTAAATCATTTTCCAACATTAAGATAATTTTTAAAAAAGATTTCAGCTCACAAATTCATTCAGTATATGTTATCTCCAACTCGTTATGCTCAGCATTGTAATATAAGGTGAGAAAATCTTCACTCTAATTGTACCTAAAAATATAAACCCCAGGGAAACCATTTAACCTCTTTTGATCTTTATTCAGAGCTTCAAAATAAGATGAGATCGTGACTCTCAAATGCTTAGAGGGCAAGCAAATAACATAAATGGACGTGAAGCTGAGATGATTCATTTGCATATGAACGCAAAGGCACATTCTTCATTTCCTCAAAGAAATGTTCTCTGTGTTATTTTTAGACACAAAGTCCTCTCAGATTATATTTTATTTTCCCATATATGACAAAGTCAACATATTCTTCTTGCTTCCTACTTTAGCTATAAGCAATTAATAATATAAACACAATGATCAATGTCAGCAGATTACCGACCCCATTACTGACTATGAGGGGATTCCAGGATGGCGACACCCCAGGGAGCTCAGCCCCGTCTTCAGGGAGCACCTGCCACTCTGTTCAGCTGGTAGTTGGAGACTGAATGAGGAGAACAAGCTCAGGGCTTGTAATACTCCAAATTTTCATGAGCGGTCCAACATATAGAATTTTTATTTGAAATGCACCCACTTAAAAATTTTGGCAACTAATTAAAAAAATTATAAGGCCTCAACTTGGGTCATTACTGTGGGAGTACAATTAACATATATTTGAGGCCAGTGTCAGCCTAGGAGCTGTCAGTTTGAGACTTTGGAACTAGTTGGTCTCTAAGGTCTCTTTCTACTTAAACAGTTTTATGATTTTCATCAGGGAGACTCTGAGGTTTGGATCACAGTGGCATGAATCCAATTAAAATCACAGCTGCAAATGCCAGAAAAGAGTCTCAATGTTACATGCATCTAGAAAAAAAAATAGGTCCTAAGAGAAGCCATTCATTATGTTTAATAAAGTAGCTGAGAGCAAGAAGTTAGGAGGAAGATCATTAAATCTAAATCAGGAAATATATATGTTTAGGTGTTGGCTATAATTCTCTTGACATATGGAATAATAAATCTTTGATATTTGGTATTACTAATATTGACTGAAGGTTGGACTCATTTGTGAAATGAAAATAGCACTTTGATAAGTTGCTGATCAAATTTTTGCATTATCAGCACCCAAAGTATCCCAGAGAGAAAGTGCAAGGTAGGTCTTTGAGAGCACTCACTGTGCTATATTATGTCACTGGTCACTTTGGGTCAGTAGGCATCAGACTTCCATTGTGCTATGTACCCACTATGTGTTGGCTTAAAGTATCTCATATTGATCACTGGTACCTAGTTATAAAGAACATGAATTCACATCTTGAAATGCAATTGTTTAACTGTGTGACCTTGTACAAGTTACTTAAATTCTCTGGACTTATTTCACCTGCAAAATAGAAATTGTTGAGATTGTTATATGTAAATTGTTATATGTAAAAGGTTGACAAAGTAGATAAACTCAGTATATGTTGAGTGTGACTGACCAGTTTCTTTGTTTTGTTTTTGTTTTTGTTTTTTTAAGATTCCAGAAGATGTAGGACACGGTTTCTCAGGAGAACACCCTAAGATACTAGAAGGTTACAACGGTCAGTGGCCAGGGGTGGGGAAGGAGGATCTGGAGTTCAATTTTGTGCAAAGGATATTATGTATAATCCAAAGCTTATCTTAACTCTACAGCAGCCAGTCCCTCAAAATCCAAATTAACCCATGAAGATGTTAGATATATGAAGATACAACTTAATAATAAAGGGAGACTGAGAAAATCTAAAGATGATTTTCACATTTTCAGAAATACAATTCTTTTTAATTCACACAGTTTCCTGTATTTTAGATCATTACAAAAGTCCAGTTAAAAAAATGATTCACTTTATTCTATCACATTATCAGGCTAGAAATTAAGACACAATTGATACAGCTAAAGAGTAGCCAGGTGGGAAACTCATGCTGTCCAAGCTCAAGATCATGTCTAGAATTCAATTTAGTTTATGAAAATGTCAAAGACAGTCTCTCTCACAGTCACTCTGACTTCATGAGATCCTCTCCATTGATGCCTCCATGAAATAATCCTAAGTAGCCAGTTTTGAGGCCACCATGATCTTTTAAATAGTAGCTAAAAAAAAAGACACAAAACATTTATCAAGAGTAGAATTGAAAGTTGGGAAAAAACTTTTGGTTGGTGGATCCTGTCATTCTGTTTTTTTAGGAGTGGGTGCAGTACTTTCAAAAAGCAGTAATTCAAAACTTCTGATATTCTGAGTTAGTGGTACTATTTGGGACTAAAAAGCTTTTTAACACTGGGCAAGCAAAGCATTTGACTCTTCCAAGATGTGCATCTAACCTCAGCCCATTTTGCAATCTCCTCAGCCTAAAAGACGGTATACAGATTGCTTGAGATATAGACTAACAGCTGTGTTTTTTCTGGCAATTCAAACACTTTTAATATAGGTCTTGGCAGTCGAAATGCTAGCCTGCAAACTCTGCACTGAAATTCTTTGAGAATTTATCAATTTGTGTTTAGGGACTTTTCAAATGGAAAAATGAAGTTATTCATGTTTTCACAGGCAGTTCCAAATTCCAAATTGTGTCAAGGGTAAAATGTTTCTGTGTTTGAAAGACCAAGGCAGAATTACGTAACCCAAAGGAGGACAATATAATGCTACCCAAGGAACAAATTATAGGGCTTTAAAATTTTGCTGTTATAATTCTATAACTTTTTGCAATAGGAAGTGGTTCTTTCTTGCCCCTTAGAGGAATTGAACATGATTTTCATAAAAAACTTGTAGGACCCAGAGAATTAGAAATTCAAATCATTATCATAAAGAAAGAATGCTTTGTTTTATGTGTTTCCACATTTGGGAAGCCATCTCTCTGATGAGTTTTTGCCAGTGGCATGCTCAATGGGTTTTTCCATGTTGCCACAGGTAACTGTGATTTGGGTATTTTCTTCTTTTCTTTTTTAAAATAAATGGGACGTGGAGTCTGTGAAACCTAACAGCCACTTGGGTTTGCAGAATTCATTACCCAGACATTTTTCCAGACCATGTGCCTCTTTCACTTATGTTTTAAGCTATGGAATGAGATGTAGGATGCAGAATATTAAAACTCAGAGAAGTATGGGAATGTTGTCATTGTTGAAACATTGAGAAGGAGGTGGAAGGATTTCTACTGGCAGGAAGAACTTTTATATTTAAGGCAGGGATGTCCTGCAGTGGTAAAGTGCTTGCCTAGCATTCTAGAGGCCATAGGTTCAAACAATGATATTTAAGTTTGTACACAAGTAACTATCTACAAAACAATGAGGGGGTAAAACTAGCAATAGCAAAGAATCCAATACCAAGTTCTTGGTTGGTTTGGAAAAGAGGGTTTCCAGAGGAAATTCTAAATAAGGAATTGAGGAGAAACAGAAAGGGTATGCATTTCACAGTCCAAAGTAATACCCTGGTCTAGTGGCTTTTAACTCCAAAGCTCACTAATTTTCTACAACAACATGCTGCATTTTGTCTGCAACTATTTTCATTTGGGCATCCAGCAGCTGATCTCAAACTCTAGACGTATATCTCAGAATATTTTCAAGCACTGGACTTGATGAGAAATGGAGGTAGAAAAAAATCTATTCATCTTTAAGAGAAATTGACAAAACTGCTATTCTTGTAGATTCTGTGTGTAAAGATTCATTTAAAAGCTAATGTTTCTTATAGAAACTCTGATACACACATGGAATAACCACAGTAGAAACATAGGGCATTGAAAGAATTTAAGAAAGAAAATAACAAAAAGACTTGAAACGCAGTTCTCCAGAATAGTCAAAATTATGTAACTAAGACTGGACATGGTGGTGCACACTTGTAATCTCAGTGACTCAGGAAACTGAGGCAGGAGGATCATAAGTTCAAAGCCAATCTCAGCAACTTAGCAAGGCCCTGGAGACCCTGGGCAACTTAGCAAGACCTTGTCTCAAAATGAAAAAATAAAAAGGGTTGGGGATGTGACTCAGTGGGTGGCAGCCCTGTGTTCAATCCCCAGTATCAAAAAAGAAAAGGTAACTAAGTACTTTAAGAATGGGACAAACTACTCTAAATAAAAATAAAACAAGGATCCAAGATGGCGGCCTAGTGGAAGCCGCTCCGTAGCTCCGTAGCTCCGGTTTCAAGCAGAGGATATCTGTTTCTTGGTGAGGCAGTTTTTGCTGCTTATGGATCCCCTGGTGTTTACCCCATTTGTCTACTGTGATCACCTGCAGTCTGCCAGCATATCACGCCTTTTTTGAGTGCAGATTGGTCACTGTCAGGCACCTATCATCCACCATTTGCCTGCCTCTTGCCTGTCCATTGCCTGCCTTTCACCTACCCTTCACCCACCACCCAAGGTTCACCTCCCGATCGTCTGACAGCTGCCAGAAGACTGACCACAGACCGCCAGTGGAGCACCAGCTGCCTGCTGTTGCCTGGAAGTTCACTGTTACAGTACCTGCAGGTTTGGTTACACGTGGCTGCTGCCATTTTGAGACAGCAGCCAGGCCCTGTAGGACCCCCAGCCAGACTGACGGAGCACTGTCTCCAGGATCCCTCAGCCCGATTGATCACTCCCTGCCTTCAGGGCCCTCACATCAACTGACTGCTCCCTGCCGCCAGGACCCCCAGACCAACTGACTGTGCCCTATCACTGGGATCCCAGACCGACTGATTACACGCGGCCTCCAGGATCCTACAACCACACCAAACACACCCGACCTCCAGGACCCCTGCCTGCCTGCCTGACCAACCACACCCCGCCTCCAGGACTTCCAGCCAACCATGTCCACACCCTGAGTTGCAGCTCCCCATTTGCCAACACATTTGGAAGCCAGAGCAGCCATCTTGGATAATCCTGGAAGCCTTAGCTCCGATCTTTAGGTGGGGAAAATCCCATCCTCAGACGCCTGCTGGAGACTGGAAGCTCATTGTCAGGCACCTCTCATGCATCAGGCTACTGAAGACTGGGAGGTTTGAATACTATATGACTATTATACTGTAGATTTTTATTCTTCTCCTTATTGAATTTTAAGTTTCTATTTCTTTACTTTTTTTGGCTCTCTATTCCTTTTGTTTACCTGTTCCCTCAGAGTCTCTTTCTCCCTTTTTTACACGCTAACATCTTTTGATTACACTCTCACCCTTTCTATTATCTAGAACGTCTGTATATTCTTTTCTTATCCCATTAACAGCTACATCCTACATCCCTCTGCATCCTCTTTGTCCTCCATTTGAAACTGCAGACCTTATTGCAAATCTGTTTGTTATACTGAAGATAATAGTTGAACTCATTCTGTTTATTATGACAATTTTGTTATTGTCCTCATAGGGGCAATTTGGTCTAGGATTGCATAGTGTCTGAATTGGGCACTGCTAATATTGATCTCCACTTAAAGAAAGGGTTTTGGAAAGCTATAGGGCCACTATAAACCTATAGGGGGAAATCTGCAATACCCAGAATCTGCACTGCTAGAGGGGAAGATACATGAACAACATGAAAAAACAAGGGAAAAAAATGATCCAAACAAATCTTGATTCACGAAACAAAGGATGAAATAAGAGATCAAATACAGGCAATGAATGATAATACCAATAGGCTGAAAGAGCAAGTGCAGGAAGCAAAAGATCATTTCAACAAAGAGATAGAGATTCAAAAAAAAAAAAAAAAAACGGAAATCCTTGAAATGAAGGAAACAATAAACCAAATAAAAAACTCAACGGAGGGCCAAGATGGTGGACTAGAGGGCGGCTGCATTTCACGCTGCTCCAGGACGCAAGATTCAAAAGAGGAGATAGTGAGAGACTTGGGACCAACTCAAAGCTGCCGGGTGAGTCTCTCCTGTTGGGGAGGCGTCCCGGATGGGGCGGTAGCCCCAGAACGCAGGGAATTTGTGAAGTGGAGTTGCCGGACGAGACGCCCCTCCCCCCGCTGGAGCGGTAAACACGGACAACTGGGATCATCGTAGAGGAGGCGGCTCAGCATAACGCTTGGACTCGAGCAGCCGCTGGGGCTCCAGGCGGCTGCCTGGGGAGGAGCTGCGTGGCAAGCTCTTTGGACCCAGAACAACCGCTTCTGAACACCGGGGGGTTGCCCGGAGGAAGAGGAGGAGCGCGGCGGAACGCTTGGTCTAGCAGTGACTGCATCAGAGCCACGGGCGGTTGCCAGAGGAGGAGCTGCGTGGTTAGCTTTTGAACTTAGAGTGGGTGCTCCTGAGCACCGGGGGACTGCCCGGAGGAAGAGGAGGAGGGCGGCGTGTTGCTTGACCTGGGAGTGACTGCATCAGAGCCGCGGGCGATTGTCGGAGGAGGAGCTGCGTGACGAGCTGTTTGAACTCGGAGCAGCTGCTCCAGAACACTGGTGGCCTGCCTGGAGGAGGAGAGCGGTGGGACACTTAGTCTGGGAGTGACTGCATCAGAACCACAGGCGGTTGCCAGAGGAGGAGGCGAGTGGTGAGTTGATTGGACTAAAAGCGACCGCTCCTGAACACCGGTGGCCTGCCTGGAGGAGGAGCGTGGTGAGTCACCTGGTCTCAGAGCCACCGCTCCTGAACACCCGGGGGGCTACCCCAAGGAGGAGGAGGAGGAACACGGCGGGTCACTTGGACTTGGAGTGACTGCCTAGGGCTACGGGTGGTTGGCGGGAGGAGGAGACCCGAAGTGAGTTGCTTGGACTCCTAGTGACTGCGTCGGAAACCGGGCGGCTGTCCGGAGGAGGAGGTGTGTGGCAGGTCTCTGGGTCTCGGAGCTATTGTACGGGGCTCCAGGTGGTGGCTCAGGGGAGGGGCTGCATAGCCAGGCGATTGGTGCAGAACAGGGTCCCAGGAGCTAGGTGGCTTCTTGCTGAAAGAGCCGCACAGAGACACGCCTAGGGGCGGAGCGAAGTTTCCAGGGCGGTGGGCAGATTCTCTGGGAGAGGCAGCCTAAGGAGACTCGCCTGTGAAGGGTGAGGCTCCCAGGCCCAGGACGTAGGTCCGGGCCCCTGGGATCGTTGCAGAGGAAGACAGCCCAGCCCAGGTGGTAGTTGTAGATTGAGGGGAACCTCTAGGAGGGCAACTGACCAGCGAGACGTCTTCACCGAGTGACTCTTCCCGGCCAGGGGAGGTTTTCCCACAAGGACGGTAAAGCCAGAGACATAGACACAAACAGGCCTTGCCTCAGCCCACAGTCTAGTTCCCCATTGGATGACCACTGGTCAACAAGTGGAGGCACCTCTGCCCACTAGCAGGGAATATACGCCACCTGAGGGTTACCCCTAGAGAGGCAGCTTCTTCGTGGAGCTCTGCATTATCAACCTCCTCCAAGACTTCAGGCTACTGAAGGATAAGAGGGGATGTACTAGCAATCTTCAGGGACATTATAAGTTGATAGAGGAAATCTGCAATATCTTAATGACCCACTGATTCCTGAACAATATGAGAAAACAAGGGAAGAAAATGCCCCAAACAAATCTAGATGTTACATCAATAAAATCCAACAACAGCATGGCAGAAGAAAGGACAGAAAGGGAGTTCAGAATGTACATAATTAAAATGATTAGGGAAGCAAACGATGAGATGAAAGAGCAAATGCAGGCATTGAATGATCGTACCAATCGACAGTTAACAGAGCAAATTCAGGAAGCAAAAGATCATTTCAATAAAGAGTTAGAGATATTGAAAAAAAAACAAACAGAAATCCTTGAAATGAAGGAAACAATAAACCAAATTAAGAACTCCATAGAAAGCATAACCAATAGGATAGAACAGCTGGAAGACAGAACTTCAGATATTGAAGACAAAATATTTAACCTCGAAAACAAAGTTGAACAAACAGAGAAGATGGTGAGAAATCATGAACAGAATCTCCAAGAACTATGGGATATCATGAAAAGGCCAAATTTGAGAATTATTGGGATAGAGGAAGGAACTAGAGAAACAAACCAAAGGAATGAACAATCTATTCAATGAAATAATATCAGAAAATTTCCCAAATCTGAAGAATGAAATGGAAAATCAAGTCCAAGAGGCTTATAGGACTCCAAATACACAAAATTACAACAGACCCACACCAAGGCACATTATAATGAAAATACCTAACATACAAAATAAAGACAGAATTTTAAAGGCTGTGAGAGAAAAGAACCAAATTACATTCAGGGGGAAGCCAATACGGATATCAGCAGATTTTTCAATCCAGACCCTAAAAGATAGAAGGGCCTGGAACAACATTTTTCAAGCTCTGAAAGAAAATGGATGCCAACCAAGAATCTTATACCCAGCAAAACTTACCTTCAAATTTGACGATGAAATAAGATCATTCCATGATAAACAAAAGCTAAAAGAATTTACAAAAAGAAAGCCAGCATTACAGAACATTCTCAGCAAAATATTTCATGAGGAAGAGATAAAAAACAAAGAAGCAAATCAGCAAAGGGAGGAATTATCCTAAAGGAACTGTCAAATAAAGGAGGAACCAAGATGTGTCAAAAATTTTAAATATGAACCAAATGACTGGGAATACAAATCATATCTCAATAATAACCCTGAATGTTAATGGCCTGAATTCATCAATCAAAAGACATAGACTGGCAGATTGGATTAAAAAGAAAGATCCAACAATATGTTGCCTGCAAGAGACTCACCTCATAGAAAGAGATACCCATAGACTAAAGGTGAAAGGATGGGGAAAAACATACCATGCACATGGACTCAGCAAAAAAGCTGGAGTATCCATCCTCATTGCAGATAATGTGGACTTCAAGCCAATGTTAGTTAGAAGGGATAAAGAAGGACATTTCATACTGCTTAAGGGAAGCATAAATCAGCAAGATATAACAATCATAAACATTTATGCCCCAAACAGTGGCTCATCCATGTATGTTAAACAAATCCTTCTCAATTTTAGAAACCAAATAGACCATAACACAATAATACTAGGTGATTTTAACACGCCTCTTTCACCACTGGACAGATCTTCCAAACAAAAATTGAACAAAGAAACCATAGATCTCAATAACACAGTCAATAATTTAGACTTAACAGACATTTATAGAATATACCATCCAACCAAGAGCGAATACACTTTCTTCTCAGCAGCACATGGATCCTTCTCTAAAATAGACCATATATTATGCCACAAAGCTACTGTCAGCAAATACAAGAAGATAGAGACACTGCCTTGTATTCTATCAGATCATAATGGATTGAAGTTACAAATTAATGAAAGAGTAAAAAACAGAAACTACTCCAACACCTGGAGATTAAACAATATGCTACTATATGATGAATGGATAACAGAAGATATTAGGAAGGAAATTAAAAAATTCTTACAGTTAAACGAGAACAAAGAAACATCATATCAAAATCTCTGGGACACTATGAAAGCGGTACTTAGAGGAAGATTTATTTCATGGAGCGCATTTAATAAAAGAAGTAAAACTCAAAAAATAAATGACCTAACACTACAGCTCAAAGCCCTAGAAAAAGAAGAACAGACCAACACCAAAAGTAGTAGAAGACAGGAAATCGTTAAACTGAGAGCTGAAATCAACGAAATTGAAACGAAAGAAACAATACAAAAAATTGACAAAATAAATAGTTGGTTCTTCAAAAAAATAAACAAAATTGATAAACCTTTAGCCACACTAACAAAGAGAAGACGAGAGAAAACCCAAATCACTAAAATTCGGAATGAACAAGGAAATATCACAACAGACACGACTGAAATACAAAACATAATTAGAAGCTATTTTGAAAATCTATACTCCAACAAAATAGAAAATTTCGAAGACATCAACAGGTTTCTAGAGACATATGAATTGCCTAAACTGAACGAGGAGGACATACACAATTTAAATAGACCAATTTCAAGTAATGAAATAGAAGAAGTCATCAAAAGCCTTCCAACAAAGAAAAGTCCAGGACCAGATGGGTTCTCAGCCGAGTTCTACAAAACATTTAAAGAAGAACTCATTCCAATACTTCTCAAAGTATTCCATAAAATAGAAGAGGAGGGAACTCTCCCAAACTCATTCTATGAAGCCAATATTACCCTGATTCCTAAACCAGACAGAGACATATCGAGGAAAGAAAATTTCAGACCAATATCCTTAATGAACATCGACGCAAAAATTCTCAACAAAATTTTAGCAAATCGCATACAAAAACATATTAAAAAGATAGTGCACCATGATCAAGTGGGTTTCATCCCAGGGATGCAAGGTTGGTTCAACATCAGGAAATCAATAAATGTCATTCACCATATCAATAGACTTAAAGTCAAGAATCACATGATTATTTCGATAGATGCAGACAAAGCATTTGATAAAATAAAGCACCCCTTCATGCTCAAAACACTAGAAAAAATAGGGATAGTGGGAACGTTCCTTAACATTGTAAAGGCCATCTACGCTAAACCCATGGCTAATATCATTCTAAATGGTGAAAAACTGAAAGCATTCCCTCTAAAAACTGGAACAAGGCAGGGATGCCCTCTTTCACCACTTCTATTCAATATCGTCCTTGAAACGCTAGCCAGAGCAATTAGACAGACCAAAGAAATTAAAGGGATACGAATAGGAAAAGAAGAACTCATACTATCCCTATTTGCTGATGATATGATGGTATACTTAGAGGAACCAGGAAATTCCACCAGAAAACTATTAGATCTCATAAGTGAATTCAGTAAAGTAGTGGGATATAAGATCAATGCACATAAATCTAAGGCATTTTTATATATAAGCGATGAATCTTCAGAAAGAGAAATTAGGAAAACTACCCCATTCACAATAGCTTCGAAAAAAATAAAGTATTTGGGAACCAATCTCACAAAAGAGGTGAAAGACCTCTACAATGAGAACTACAGAACACTAAAGAAAGAAATTCAAGAAAACCTTAGAAGATAGAAAGATCTCCCATGTTCTTGGATAGGAAGAATTAATATTGTCAAAATGGCCATACTACCAAAAGTGCTATACAGATTCAATGCAATTCCAATTAAAATCCCAATGATGTACCTTACAGAAATAGAGCAAGCAATTATGAAATTCATCTGGAAGAATAAAAAACCCAGAATAGCTAAAGCAATCCTTGGCAGAAAGAGTGAAGCAGGGGGTATCACAATACCAGAACTTCAACTCTACTACAAAGCAATAGTAACAAAAACGGCATGGTATTGGTACCAAAATAGAAAGGTGGATCAATGGTACAGAATAGAGGACACGGACACAAACCCAAATAAATACAATTTTCTCATACTAGACAAAGGGGCCAAAAATATGCAATGGAGAAAAGATAGCCTCTTCAACAAATGGTGCTGGGAGAATTGGAAATCCATATGCAACAGAATGAAACTAAACCCATATCTCTCACCATGCACGAAACTAAACTCAAAATGGATTAAGGATCTCGGAATCAGACCAGAGACCTTGCATCTTATAGAAGAAAAAGTAGGTCCAGATCTTCAACATGTCGGCTTAGGACCAGACTTCCTCAACAGGACTCCCATAGCACAAGAAATAAAAGCAAGAATTAATAACTGGGATAGATTCAAACTAAAAAGCTTTCTCTCAGCAAAGGAAACTATCAGCAATGCAAAGAAAGAGCCTACAGAGTGGGAGAAAATCTTTGCCAATCATACTTCAGATAGAGCGCTAATCTCCAGAATCTATAAAGAACTCAAAAAACTCTACACCAAGAATGTAAATAATCCAACTGACAAATGGGCTAAGGAAATGAATAGACACTTCACAGAAGAAGATATACAAGCAATCAACAAACATATGGAAAAATGCTCAACATCTCTAGTAATAAGAGAAATGCAAATCAAAACCACCCTAAGATTCCATCTCACCCCAATTAGAATGGCAATTATCAAGAATACAAGCAACAACAGGTGTTGGCGAGGATGTGGGGAGAAAGGTACACTCATACATTGCTGGTGGGGCTGCAAATTAGTGCAGCCACTCTGGAAAGCAGTGTGGAGATTCCTTAGAAAACTTGGAATGGAAACACCATTTGACCCAGCTATCCCACTCCTTGGCCCCAAAGGACTTAAAATCAGCATATTACAGAGATACAGCCACATCAATGTTCACAGCTGCTCAGCTCACAATAGCCAGATTGTGGAACCAACCTAGATGTCCTTCAATTGATGAATGGATAAAGAAAATGTGGTATATATATATATACAATGGAATATTACTCAGCCAAAGAATGATAAAATTATGGCATTTGCAGGCAAATGGATGAAACTGGAGAATATCATGCTAAGTGAGATAAGCCAATCTCAAAAAACCAAAGGAAGAATGATATCGCTAATAAGTGGATGATGACACATAATGGGGGGTGGGAAGGGTTAGTGTTGGGGTTGGAGTTGGGTTTAGGGAGGGGGGCAGGAATGGAGGAAGGAAGGACTGTATAGATGGAGGGGAAGGGTGGGAGGGGAGGGGGGAAGGGAAAAAATGGCAGAATGAATCAAACAACATTACCCTATGTAAATTTACGATTACACAAATGGTATGCCTTTACGCCAGGTACAGACAGAGAAACAACATGTATCCCATTTGTTTACAATAAAAAAAAAAAAAAAAACTCAACGGAAAGCATCACCAAAAGACTAGACCACTTGGAAGACAGAAACTCAGACAATGAAGACAAAATATTTAATCTTGAAAATAAAGTTGCCCAAACAGAGAAGATGGTAAGAAATCATGAATAGAATCTCCAAGAACTATGGGACATCATGAAAAGACCAAATTTAAGAATTATTGGGATTGAGGAAGGTACAGAGATACAAACCAAAGGAATGAAAAACCTATTCAATGAAATAATATCAGAAAATTTCCCAAACCTGAAGAATGAAATGAAAAATCAAACACAAGAGCCATACAGAACACCAAATGCACAAAATCACAACAGATCGACACCAAGGCACATTATAATGAAAATGCCTAACATTCAAAATAAAGATAGGATTTTGAAGACTGCGAGAGGAAAGCATCAGATTACATATAGGGAGAAACCAATACGGATAGCAGCAGACTTCTCAACCCAGACTCTAAAAGCTAGAAGGGCCTGGAACAACATATTTCAAGCTCTGAAAGAACATGGTTGCCAACCAAGAATCCTATACCCAGCAAAACTAACCTTCACATTTGAAGATGAAATAAAATCCTTCCATGATAAACAAAAGTTAAAAGAATTTACAAATACAAAGTCTGCACTACAGAATGTTCTCAACAAAATATTCCATGAGGAGGAAATGAAAATCAACAATGTAGAACAGCAAATGGAGGAACTACCTTAGAGAAAAACCACTCAAAGGAGAAACCGAGCCAAGTTAAAAACCAAAAATTAGCTCAAATGACTAGGAATACAAATCATATCTCAATAATAACCCTGAACGTTAATGGTCTAAACTCATCAATGAAAAGACATAGACTGGCAGAATGGATTAAAAAGAAAGACCCAACAATATGCTGCCTGCAAGAGACTCATCTCATAGAAAAAGACATCCACAGACTAAAGGTGAAAGGATGGGGAAAAACATACCATGCACATGGAATCAGTAAAAAGTTGGGGTCTCCATTCTCATATCAGATAAACTGGACTTCAAGCCAAAGTTAGTCAGAAGGGATAAAGAAAGACATTTCATACTGCTTAAGGGAACTGTAAATTAGGAAGACATAACGATAGTAAATATTTATGCTCCAAACAATGGTGCATCCCTGTACATCAAACAAATCCTTCTCAATTTCAGGAATCAAATAGAGCACAACACAATAATTCTGGGTGACTTGAACACACCGCTCTCACCACTGGATAGATCTTCCAAACAAAAACCAACCAAAGAAAACATAGAACTCAATAATACAATCAATAACCTAGATTTAATAGACACACTAGAAAAAATAGGGATAGTAGGAACATACCTGAACATTGTAAAGGCTATTTACACTAAGCCCATGGCCAACATCATTCTTAATGGAGAAAAATGGAAGGCATTCCCTTTAAAAACGGGAACAAGACAGGGATGTCCTCTTTCACCACTTCTATTCAACACTGTCCTCAAAACTCCAGCCAGAGCAATTGGACAGACTAAAGAAACTAAATGGATATGAATAGGAAAAGAGGAACTTAAGCTGTCACTATTTGCTGATGACATGATTCTATATTTAGTGGATCCAAAAAACTCCTCCAGAAAACTTCTAGACCTCATCAATGAATTCAGCAAAATAGCAGGCTGTAAAATCAACACACATAAATCTAACGCATTTTTATATGCAAGCGATGAAATATCTGAAAGGGAAATGAGGGAAACAATTCCATTTGCAATAACATCAAAAAAAAAAAATACTTGGGAATCAATATAACCAAAGAGGTAAAAGATCTCTACAATGAAAACTACGCAACATTGAAGAAGAAATTGAGGAAGACCTTAGAAGATGGAAAGATCTCCCATGTTCTTGGATAGGAAGAATGAATATTGTCAAAATGGCCATACTACTAAAAGTGTTATACAGATTCAATGCAATTCCAATTAAAATCCCAATGATGTACCTTACAGAAATAGAGCAAGCAATCATGAAATTCATCTGGAAGAATAAGAAACCCAGAATATCTAAAGCAATCCTTAGCAGGAAGAATGAAACAGGGGGTATCACAATACCAGAACTTCAACTATACTACAAAGCAATAGTAACAAAAACGGCATGGTATTGGTACCAAAATAGACTGGTAGATCAATTGTACAGAATAGAGGACATGGACACAAACCCAATTAAATACAATTTTCTCATACTAGACAAAGGTGCCAAAAATATGCAATGGAGAAAAGATAGCCTCTTCAACAAATGGTGCTGGGAAAACTGGAAATACATATGCTACAGAATGAAACTAAATCCCTATCTCTCACCCTCCACAAAACTCAACTCAAAATGGACCATGGACCTCGGAATCAAACCAGAGACCCTTCATCTTATAGAAGAAAAAGTAGGTCCAAATTTTCAACATGTCGTCTTAGGATCAGACTTCCTTAATAAGACTCCCATAGCACAAGAAATCAAAGCAAGAATCAATAACTGGGATAGATTCAAACTAAAAAGCTTTCTCTCAGCAAAGGATACTATCAGCAATGTGAGAAGAGAACATACAGAGTGGGAGAAAATCTTTGCCACTCATACTTCAGATAAAGCACTAATTTCCAGAATATATAAAGAACTCAAAAAACTCTACACCAAGAATACAAATAGCCCAATCAACAAATAGGCTAAGGAAATGAACAGATACTTCACAGAAGAAGATCTAAAAGCAGTCAACAGATATATGAAAAAATGTTCAACATCTCTAGTAAGATGAGAAATGCAAATCAAAACTACCCTAAGATTCCATCTCACCCCAATTAGAATGGCGATTATCAAGAACAAGCAACAATAGGTGTTGGAGAGGATGTGGGGAAAAAGGAACACTTATACATTGCTGGTGGGGTTGCAAATTAGTGCAGCCACTCTGGAAAGCAGTGTAGAGATTCCTTAGAAAACTTTGAATGGACCCACCATTTGACCCAGCTATCCCACTTCTGGGCCTATACCCAAAGGACTTAAAATCAGCAATCAACAGAGATACAGCCACGTCAATGTTCATAGCTGCTCAATTCACAATAGTCAGATTGTGGAACCAAACTAGAGGTCCTTCAGTTGATGAATGGATAAAGAATCTGTGGTATATATATATATACAATGGAATATTACTCAGCTATAAAGAATAATAAAATTATGGCATTTGCAGGCAAATGAATGAAATTGGAGAATATCATGCTAAGTGAGATAAGCCAATCTCAAAAAACCAAAGGATGAATGATCTTGCTGATAAGCGGATGATGACACATAATGGGGGGTGGAAGGGGGGCAAAAATGGAGGAAGGAGGGACTGTATAGAGGGAAAAGAGGGGTGGGAGGGTTGAGGGGGAAGAAAAATATAACAGAATGAATCAAACATCATTACCCTATATCAATGTATGATTACGCAAATAGTATGCTGTTACTCCATGTAGAAACAGAAACAACATGTATCCCATTTGTTTACAATAAAAATAAATTTAAAAAAAATTAATGGTATGGTGAACATGTATACCTCATTTCAGTTTATAGAACTGATTTTCCAAGCCTGGAGCAATGGCACAGGCCTGTACAGAAACAACATGTGTCCCATTTGTTTACAGTAAAAATAAATTAAATTAAATAAAAATAAAAGAAAAAAGTAAAAAGAAAAGAAATGTATAAAGTGAATCTAAACTTTGTTCACGTTGAATTATTTATTGTTCTTTGCTTGGTATTATGGTGAGCACAGGTGGATAAAATATTTTTTCCAGCAGAACCTGAAGACGGAAGAGAGTGTGGGTTGCAAGGGTTTCACCCTTGATAGAGCAGATTAATAGTATAAACTTTACAAAGGCAAATATGCTAACTAATCAGAAAGATTGATATCGTATTGCCCAAAATGTTTATGCCTATTCCATATACTTTTTTGCTTCTTCAGCTAAAATGACACAATTTCATGTCTCTTCTTTTCTTGTGGTGTTTTAATTTCAGAGTGTAATTTTGATCTCACAACTGTCCAAACAAAATAACTTCTCAGACTAACTAAGAAATGAGTAATATATAGAATTCCACTATCTGTAAGAATTTCTTGATTTGGTATAAACTTTAAGTGTGTAAAAGTTAAATGTAGTGTATATAAATCTGCAAGTATCTCAACAGTTATAAATTTCAGATCCCTGTATTTTTTGTTATCATCAGTTTCTTTATTTCAGTATATATACATACTTCTTAAAATTTTTTATCCAATTAGATAAGAGCCTATCAACTAATGCATACCAAGGAAGTAACATTCATCTATTTAACAAATAGCTATTAATAATATGACATATGCCAGGCAATACCTAGACATTAGGATATGAAGATCTGTAATGGCCCATGATAAAAGTAGACAATTAAACAAGAAATAGCATACAGGTGCTCAAGGGTAATGGGAGAAGGGAACATCTGAAATGTCTAATGTAGTTTAGATGGGATAAAGAGAAGCTTAAAGGAGGCACCTCTCACAAAGTTCTCCCTTTGTGCATCTTTCAACACTTAAAATCATCCATTTTTTCCATGTTTATTTGTGTGCGTTCCCACTAGCATGCAAACGTCTTCAGATAAGTGACAGTTTTTTTCACTGCTATATCTCCAGAGCCTAAAGCAAAGTCTGGCACACAACAAGCACTCAAATATTTTCTGACAGAATGACTAACTAGTAAGAAATGGTGCTGGGCACAATTTACAATAGCCAACTGATAGAACCAGCCCAGGTGCCCATCAACAGATGAACAGGTAAAGAAAATGTGGTATATATACACAATGGAATTCTACAAAGCCACAAAGAAGCTTTTTCTGGTAAATGAATGAAATGGAGCACATTGTCATTAGTAAGATAAGTCAGACTCAGAAAGTCAAGTGTCTGATATGCAGAAAATCAAGGGTCTCATATGTAGAAACTAGAGCAATGTTAGGGGGAGAAAAGGGGGAAGTACCTTAAAAATAGAAGGGAGATCAATAGAATAGAGGAAGAGGGTTCCAGGGAGGGAAAAGGAATGAGAAAAGATAGGAAGTACAGATTGATATTGAGCAAATTATGCTATGTGTTTATATATATGCATATACCACAATGAGTTCTACTTTATGTATATCTGTAAGCACCAATTTAAAAAACAATAAATAAATAGAAGGAAGACCAGTAGAGTAGAGGAAGGGGAACAGGGGTGGAATAAGGACAGGGAAAGAGGAAGTACTGGGGACTGCAATGGAGCAAATTATACTCATGCACATATGATTAAGCCAAAATGAATCCCACTATTGTGTGTAACAAGAATGCACTAATAAAAAGATTTTAAAAATAAAAGGTGTAAGAAGGGAGATAAAAACTTTCTAAGCCATGCTGAGGAGTTCAGACTTCATCCCACAGCCAGAAGAAAGCATGGGCTAGATTTCAGTGGGAGAATGGCAAGACCTGATGTATTGTACCACATTGGCTCCATAGAGAAAAGGATTGGGCAGAGAAGGGCAAAGTTAGTGACCTTCAGATAAGTAGCTGCTGATGGTGACCCAAAGACCATGATGACAGTGGGGATGGAGAGAAGTAGATTCAGAAGATGTTTAGGAAGTAGAATCAACCAGCATTGGCAACTCAATGTGGTGGAGCGAACGAGGACATGGCGAAGAATTCCAGGCTTAGATCAGTAGCTCTGTGGATGGAGTTAATTCATTGAAATGTAAACACTGGACCATGAAGGGTTTTTTTGGGGAAGATCAAGAACAGTGAATATGTGTACTCTGAGGTGCCTGCATGATATTCAAGTAAAAATGTCTAGTAGATAATTGGATAACTGGGCCCAAAGTAAGAAGGGAGTTTGGACTGGAAATAAAAGTTGAACTTTTAGCTCCACACAGAAGTTCAACTACAATCCAAACTTATTAGGAAGTCATAATCAGAACAGAACATTCTTCTTTCCATTTCAAGACACTCAGTGTGCCACACTCACTAAGCATTAGCTGCTGCTGATGACAACTTCCTGGTGTCAGACTAGTCTTCAAGTTGAAGTGCTGAACTGTACTGACAGGGGCCAGGCCTAGTGCAATTTCCAAATTGCTTGGCAGCCGAAAGAGGTGAAAAACTCATTACCAAGCCATCTGTCCTGAGATTCTGTCCTGATTTCTAGGCCAGAGAAATTTGAATAATTTTAAGAAAATTTAAATAGCACACACAATTTTGGTAAGTTCATTCGATATCTGCCCTAGATCCTAGTTATTTGTGTTTTAAAAACACCCTCTGAAAGTTGTGCAAGGTGGCAGTATCATTAATTAGACACCCAGGCTGTAGCCTTCACTGACATAGAAAACAACTTGACAGAGGGTCAGAGGTCTTCAATTAAATATACTACTTTGGAGATAGAAGCAGTGTTTGTTACTAACATTATTTTTTTCTACTAATATTAATTTTTCCCTTTTTCTATGCTCTCCTTTTAAACTTGTATTAAGGTCTACCTATATAATAAAATTTAAAGATATGAGTAGCCATGAAATTAATCTAGTGGTCAATTTGAATGTTTTGCTTACTGTAGGGAAATTTTTCTGGATTCACATTTTTCCTCTACTTTCTTCCAGTCTCTTCTTCCTTTTTTTCTTTCTATTCTTCTTCCCCCCACCTGACTGCCCCCACTATTTCTTTTTGCCTTGTATAATGCACAGTATAGAATATTAAGTCAGATAGAACTAGGTTTGAATCAGTTCTCTATCTTCTTTTAGTTGAATGCCCTGAACCTGTTCCCTAAGTTTAAACAATAATAATAATGATGACAATGATGATTTAAAATAGTATAGGGTTACTATGAGGATTAGGTGAGAAAATATAGACAGAGTTCAGTGCAGAAAGATAGCTCAGAGTAGGTTTTCCATAAATGTCATTTAAAGTCCCTTTCCTTGTCCATTTACTTCCAATAAGAAAGCCACTGAATCTCAGCATCTTGAAATTAGATTCAGTGAGAGGTAGAGAAGAAAACTAGAGGACAGTGAGTTCAAAAGTGGATGAAAAATAATGATTTATAGACAGTGAGTGAGACAGCCACTGTTTCAAGAAATAGAAGGGATGAGAGGATATGGAAGAATGGAGCAATAGTATGAAGGAGAACCAGAGTCAAAGAAAATGTTCCCAGCAATGCAGAAGCTGAGGCAGGAGGATTGCAAGTTGGAGGACAGCCTCAGCAATGTAGAAAGACCCTGTCCCAAAATAAAAAATAAACAAAAAGGCTGGGGGTGTAGCTTACTGGTAAATTGCTTCTGGGTTTAATTCTCAGTATCAAGACAGAGAAACTGAGAGAGAGAGAGAGGGAGAGAGAATGAGAGTGAGAAAGTGGGAGAAAGAGAGATTGATTTTGATTGAGAGAAAAAGAAAAATATGTTTCTGAGTGCTGGCTGATTTTTTTTTTTTTTAGGATGGAGGATGGGGTGACTTGAGTATGCCCGTACAAGAGAAGAAGACCAGTAAAGGAGAGTAATATAAAAATTTTAAAACCACTATAGAGAAAAGACCTGAAAAAAATGGAATGTAAGAGCTCCACTGATAAAATTAACTGTAGATGTTGAAATAAATTGACAAAACAGCACACACTCCTTATAAGCAATACAGGTAGGTCCTTGCAGACCTGGGATTGCCGTGACCTAGAAATTCAATCAGACTCTCACTGTTTGCCAGAAGAGCCCAGGACCTCAGCGGCTCTAGAGTGAGTCAGGGCTGTGGAGTCCCATGGGAGTCCTCTATGTGAAGCTGACTTTCCCAGGTGCCTGAAACAGCAACCATTCATTACACATCAAGTGGCTGAGAGCTACATGGCTTATCAAAGAGTTGCTTTGTGGGGAGGTAAAGACCTCAGTGTGCATATGAGCTCCATCATTTATTTGCACAACTTTAGGAACACTGTTTAATTTTCATGTACTTCAGACTCTTTTTTAATACTTTTTTTAGTTGTAGATGGTTTATTTTATCTTATTTATTTATATAAATAAGATGGTTTATTATATCTTATTTATACCTTTATTCTATCTATATTTTTATGTGGTGCTGAGGAACTTAGTGCCTCATGTGTGCTAGGTAAGCACTCTACCACTGAGCTATAGCCCCAACCGCAAACCTTGGATTCTTTAAAATAAGAATAATGCAAATCAACCTACACTAAAATTTCATCTCACTCCCCTCAGAATGGCAATTATCAAGAATACAAATAATCATAAATGTTCCTGAAGAAGTGGGGGAAAGGTACACTCATACATCGTTTGTACATTAGTACAACCATTTTGGAAAGTGCTATAGATTCCTCAGCAAACTAGGAATGGAACTACCACATTATCCAACTATTTCACTTCTTGGTATTTGTCCAAAAGAACTTAAATCAGCATACTATGACACAATAGCAGTTGCAATGTTTATAGCATCACAATTCACAATAGCCAAATTATGGAATCAATTCAGATGCCAATCTGGATTTCTTGACTGGATCAATAAATTGTGGTATGTATTCACAATGAAGTTTTACTCAGTCATAAAGAAGAATGAAATAAAAGCATTTGCCAGTAAATGGAAATGGAGAAAATCATAAGTGAAATAAGCCAGACTTCAAAAAGTCAAGGGTTAAATGGTTTCTCTCATATGTGGAAGTTAGAGCAAAATAAGGGAAAGCAAGCAGTGGGGGAAGGGATTGATATCATGAAGATATAGGGAAGATCATTGGAGCAGAAATAGGAGATGAGAGGAAGGAGGAAGGAAGGAGGAAGGAAGGGAGAGGGGAGGAAATGTGGAATAAATCTAAGAAAATCATATTATATGCATACATAAATGTACCAAAGGGAACTTCATCTTTATGTATATATAGGAAGTATGAATCAAAATAAATAAAGGAATGAAAGGAAGATCAGTAGAGAAAGGAGAAAAGGGAGAGTAAGAGAGGAAGGAAGGGGGATAGGGATTGAAATCAAATTCCTTGTATGTATAATTTTGTGAAAAGGAACCCAAATATTATGTATAAGTATAATACTCTAATAAAAAAAAGAATAATGGTTTCCACATAACACAATTGGTGGTAATGCATGCCAAGCAATTAATAGTGATTCATATACAGGAACTGAATTTTTTATTGTAGAATTCTAGAGTAATATAATTTGCCTGTTTGCTTGTTATTCAATTAGCATTTTGTTTTCATAAAACTCAGAAACTATTAGGGCACATCTAATATATTGTGCTTTCAGAGATTTAGCTGGTATCCCCAACACTGTTGTTATCCTATGGTGGTCAAAGGACAAGACTGCCCCACAATTCCAAATGTGGTTTCAGCTTAATAGAACTGTGACATTTCCCAAAATAACCCAGGCCCATTGTTCTCCAGGTATACACAATGCAAAAATCACCTGTAATACCCATCATGGAAGAAAGGGAGGGAAGAACATTTTTATTAAGTTTTCATATTCTGAAAATATTAACTTTAAGAACCTTCCCAACCTTTGGTATCTATTTGCCTATTTTCATGAAGTTTAAATCAATACTATTCTTTTCCAATGTGACAGTGATTGTGTCACTAACAATAGCACAAACCACAAAAATTCAGAGGTAAAAAGAATGTTAACTCTACTATTTCACTTAAATTGAATTTTCATGATTATTGGTGCTTTTATTATTAATTTAACAAGTATTATATTGGTCAATAATTTTGACTAGACCAGTCCCCATTAAGAATAAATTTTTCAATATAAAGAAGTCAGAATGCCTAAGATTCATGTCTATACAGGATATGAATAGTCCTGTCTTTGTGCTGCCTTTTTCCAACCCTTCCTTCACATTCCACTAGAAAAGGCAGAATCAAACATGCACATCCTATGTATTATGTAATTAAATTAAATAGTGAAGAATATTTGGAAAGATTTATAGTAACAGGGCAAAAGTAAGTGTAAAGAGAAGAGAATATGGACCTATTCTTTGACATATACATTAGGGAAGCACTTCTCAAACTTTAATGTGCTCCAAAGTCACATGAATATTTTGCTAAAATGCAGATTCTGATTCAGTAGGCCTAGAATGTGGCCTGTGGTTTATGCACTTGTAACAAGCTTCCAAGTTCCTGGGATGTTTTTGATTCCCCCCAAGACACTTTGCACATTGAGAAAGGAACTAGAATTCAGTAATTAATGGAGAGGGACAATGACATATGCCCACTTTCTAGCTCAACATCATAAAAAAAATTTTTGAAAAAACTATCACCAGTCACCTGTCATTTGGAGTCCCTCATCTTTTAACACAACAGCTCTCTGACATTTCAATGCTAATAACTGACATATCCATCCACAGACAAAAGGCATAACCTATGTAAACATTTCTCTATCTAGAAACTTGATGGACATTGGTCAAACAGCCAAAGGAGTACCAATAACAAGGTGACATCATCTGCCATAGTGAAAGAGCAGAAACAGGGCCAAGAACCTAAATGACTGTTGTAGAGAAATATCCCAAAATCATACAATGGAATAGTAAATGTTTTGTTTTTGTTTGTTTGTTTGTTTCAATGTTTCTTTCTGGGTATCTTTTTTAAAATGACTCTCGAAAGGGTCTTGCAGATTATTTTCTTAAACTCTACTATTTGGGCTACAGTTTTCTTGCTATTTCTTCAGAAACGGAAACCCTGATTTATATTTCACAATCATTTTCAAAGGCACTGCAGCACAGTGGGACCTAAGTCCACTTGTCTTCATTCCTTTGATAAGCAGGAAAGCATCCTGGAGGAGAGGCAGGCACAGGCTGTCACTGAGAAGCTGGAGTTCTTGTTCCCTGTGAGAGCCATTCATTCCATCACTAGCCTCACACCTTAAACTCTCCAGACAAAAATAGATCTTCACTTGAGCTGGAAAAATCAGTGAGATGAAGAAGTACAGAACTACAAGTCTAAATACTTCAGCTCTGTCGTGAAAATGACTCCCTAACAGTAGGTGACCTTGGGCAGGTCAGTTCACTTAACATGGGAAAAAAAATTGATCCACCTTTCCTGTCAATCAAGTAAACAACCACTTTTGAACACAATGATGAGCACATGGAAAATTAACTTGAAGCTAGTAAGTTATCAGATTGGACCTTCACTCAAGGCATTTGTTTAGGAAACAAAACAGGGGAGGTAAAGAGAGCACTTTTTAAAATAAGTGGCAAATTTTAAAAATATAACCAATTTCAATTAATAATTATTTTGCTATATCAATTAATTTCTTAAAGTATGTAGCTATTAAAATAAAACCCATAGTTGGACAATTACCTTTTCTTCAATACTCTCCTTTTTTGACAGGAATTTTATTCCCAACAGACTTTTAAACTCCTCATGGGCAGCAATAATGTCATTTTCATTCACAAGTTAGGGCAAATCAAAAGATCTCTGTGCTGCATATGAGCTCAATGTGGGCAAGGAGATGAGAAAGAATTCCAGCCTGGTTTCTAAAGAGCTCTCTCTATGCAAGAAGAGAATAAAACATGCTCTAGTTACTCTATTTCTTAGAATGGTACCACTGGATTAAACTAGAAGTATAGTGGGGATTAGGAGGGCAGATGGAGAAGGTAAGGACATCTATACCTAACTTCTCTCTTATGGGTCTGGCCTGGCATTATGGCAACAATCATTTATCCTGCTGCTTGTAACTCTGAGTTCTGATTAGAATTCTACCTTCCCTTGAGTTTAAATTTATACTCCTTTATTTTAATAACATGGAAGTATCTATGTACAGTGATTCTTGGTGTAGACATGAATTTGATAATTATAATACCACTAATAATTGCCATTTACTGAGCATATATTAAATGATGTGTTCTCCAAGTAGATTATTTACTTCAATCTCTCAAAAATCCTCCAGGGTAGCTATCATTAGTCCCAAAACAGAGAAAAGAAAATTTAATCCAAGGTCTTATGTAATCTCATCCATTTGGAAAATGAAGACAAAGGTTTTGGAAACAGGTCTGTTTACAAAGTCTGTGATTCCAATATGGGAGCCTGGAATGTCCACAGCTTATTCTGTTGGAATAAGTTGGACAAAAGGCAGTCATCTATCAGTCAGGTATGGCTCCTTGAATAAATGCTGTGCAGTGTCATAGGAAAATTGGTGGAATAATCATTTGTTCCAGGCACAACTAAACTACTATGAAAATATTACCTACTGATGACCAAGATGTAGTTGAATGCTGGGATGTAGTTACTACCTTTGGTCAAGAGAAACACAGTTCAGCCTTCTAGGATGCTAGACTCTGCCTGGTTTGTGACACAGTAAGGGACAGCCTCAATCCCTAAAACTAAGTTTTTGCTCCTTCCATCATGAGATCATCCATAATAGAAATTCAAAGAATTGTCAATGCAGACACCATAAAAAACAAAAAAGAAGTCACGACTTGGGAGAAAGGACTTACAGTGTATCACTCACAAAAAGAAGTTCTGCAAACTAATTAGAAAAAGACAAAGAACCCAAAAGAGAAACCCACAAAAGGGCTGAATAGGCTTTCCAAAGAAGGGAAGACACAAAGGGTTGATAAGAAGGAAAAGATACACAGCCTCATTAGAAATCAGAGAGATGAATATTAAAAACATAATGAGCTGCCATGTGACGTAAGCCAGACCAGCAAAACATTATAAGCCTAGGCTGGTGGAATGCTGAACAGATAAATCTGGAAAACAATTTGGCATTAAATAGAAAAGTTGTTTTATTTGTAAAGGGCCACAGAGACAATTTTGTCCATGTACATAAGGAGACGAATAGTTCATAGCAATCTGTGTAATGATAACAACAAGGATAAAAAGGGAAGCAACTCAAATGTCAATCAATGGATTCATTCACTTATTCAGCAAATGAACAAGTAGTTGATGGTATATTCATGGGATGGAATATTATATATCCGTGAAAATAAAGGAAATATAGCTACATGTAACAAGATGAATGGATCTGGAACTAAAGATCTAATAAAAAAGCCGTTTCAGAAAATTACACAGAAGGAGATTCCATTCATAAAGCCTTTTGCTGTGCAAGGTTGAAAAATAAAGCAAGGGAAGGATAAAAGCAAAATTCAGGTCAGGACAGGGATGGAAGAACATCATGAAGGGACATGAAGTGTCAGGGGGAGTAATGGATCCCAGGAGAACTCTCGTAAAATGTCAAATTGAATATAGTCTTTTTTTTCCTGAAGGTGGTGGTAGGTGCCCAAGTGAGCACTGCATAATATATTTGTTCTTTTTTGTTGTTGTTGTGAGAGATACACACAACATTAAATTTATCATTTTAACCTTATTGAGGTGAAATAGTTCAATGGTTTTGAGTACCTTCACATTGCTGTGGAACCATCACTATATCTGATTGTAAGAGTTATGGTCACGTTTGGTGATATTTCTGTCATCTTCACATCTCAGGTGAGTTTTAGCCAGCTCACGATCAAGTCTCATTCTGGCAAGTTTTTGTAAAAAAAAACTTGCTTTTTATTGTAGAGGAAAGAGCATCACTGAGTTACTTAGGGGCAAAATTAGTATAATATTAGGAGAAAGATCAAGTTGTTTTGTCCCTGAAATAATTAAAAGGCAGCAATGTATTTTCAATAACACCAAGAGGTTCAATGCCACTTAGAGTTTAAGGAGGTCTAGCCACAGCATTTTGGGTTAATTGTAAAACTCATTTCAAGTCAGACATTTGTTTTATTACCTTAATTAGGTTTCATCTCTCTAATTATTTTACAGCCCAAAAATTTTTTTAAAAGTATGATACATTTGCATCTGGACCCTTCCCAAATAATACATAATGAGAAATGCAAATAATTGTTTTGTGATATTTTTCCTAAAACTAAGCATTGATGTATTCTGTGAATAGCAAGGATAAAATAGCATACATAGAACCACAGTGGAGTTATTAAAAGTTTTCTATCGACTCACCCTTTTGAGCATTATAGGTCTCACTTTTTTTTCAATGTTGGGATTTCAGAACCATGCTTAGCTATTTCTTGCTGCAGTTATTCATTTGCTCCCGGTGCCTGTTGCAGCATGACTCGATCATTGTTTAAATGCATTTGTAACTTAAGAAACTGAGGGCAGGGGGAAAAAAAAAAGGAGGGGAGACTGTGTTAGGCAAGAATTCTGCGTTATAATAAAAGAAGCCATTGACTGCCAAAGCTGATTATGTAACAAACCCCATCAAGGTCTGCAGAACGCCACAGGAGAATGAAGCAGGATGGGAATTTTCAAGTCAGTTCTAATTTCTTTTCTGCCTGCAGGAACTCTTTGTTAAAAACAATATATTAACTTTTTTTTTTTTTTTTTATTAAGCCTGGCAAGACTTCAAAAAAGTAGTTTAACCTGCTATACTTTATAACATTTTATAGCTAACTCATTTTTCAACAGTTCATTCATTTAGTAATTACAGCAGATTATCTGACACAGTTCTCGTTTATAAATTGGAGTTTTCCTTAGGAAGTATGATTTGTTTACATTTTAAATTTTTTATTTATTTTTTATTTTTATGGTACTGGGGACTGAGTCCAGAGCATCACACATGCTAGGCAAGCACTCTAGCACTGAGTTACATCCCTAGCCCTGTTTAGATTTTTTAAATGTTTCTTTCCTGATAGTTCCATAAATATTCACAATGTATAATTCTGTGCTCCACATTTATCATAAAAGCCTTAGCCAACAGTGTACCATGAATAATAATGGTAATACACTTTGCTGGTTCTGCTTCCTTAGGATTTTAATTAAAAGCAAGCACATGACACTAAGAAGGTGGCACATAAATGATTTGTGGCTAACAACAGAGAAAAGTAAATTAAAATTATAAATAATTGTTTTATCATCCAAACATCTGAGTATTCTCTGAATACTGAGAGGCAACAGGATCCAATGGAAACCCTTGGACAATGAATTCAGATTTCTGTTTTCTTGGTTACAAATTGTAAATAACAATATAACTAACCTTATTACAGAATGAAATGAAACACTAAGTGTACTATCTAAACCGAATTATAATTTGTTGGGCATTCATTTAAGTATTTTATCAGATTCATATTTAGTATAATGCATACAGACCCAATTTGATAATGTCTCACACAGTGTTGACTCACATTTCTCTACATATTATACATGTATGCACATATAAATGCATGCATGTTTGTATGTATGTATATGTGTATATATGTGTAAGTATATGTATAATCATTTACCCCACCTTTGCCTCATACTGTAGGTGGTGCCTTCTGAGCCAGACATCTACCCAACATACTCCACTGTTTATGTGCTCCTGGCTAAAGAATAATAGCACATATATTACAAAGGCCCTGTGCCAAATGGTACTCTACTTTATTGTCCTGAGTTAAGTTCTAAAACATATTGTTTACTTTGCTGTGGCTGTTCTTTCCACTACTTATTTTGTAATGAGTAGTTTTGACCCATAATATATAAAAAAAAAATCAAAAAGTGTATATCTGATACTTATACCCTGAAATGGTAGTGAGAGTGGTAAGTAGACTCCATGATATAATGAAGGAAATAACTAAGGAAAGATCATGAAACATTTAGTGACTATCTTCTGACCTTCATAAATATCACTGAAAGTTGGATGAATGACCAGCCCAGGCAAATGGTTTGATGTTGATGGTTTGGAGAGATGTCCTCCAATGAACCCGCATAGAAGTGCTCTAGCACTTACAGAAAAATGTCCTGGAACTATACCAGATGTGCTGAATCTAAAAGTCTTCTGGAGACAAGGTCTTTTTTGGAAAGTAATATTAAAAATACAATTCCTTGAGGGACAGGAAACATTTAAGAAACTGGTTAAATCACGAGTCATATGGAAGTATGAAGAGATGGACCACATCTGGTGAAATAGTAAGAGAATAAAAAGTTTAGGAAGTATGTCAAAACAGAGAAAATAAATATTAAACTCACCTAAGTTTAAATCACATCTTTATAAGGAGCTGAGAGACATAAAATGGCAGCAAACAGTGGTAAATTCATCTATAAAGATTCATCTTACTACCAACAGTGATCGGCACTCCAGTAAGTGGTTAGTGAATGAATCAACAAATGGGATCAGGTCGCCCAAGAAAAATTAACCTCTCTCTAGAAAGTGCCCAACCTCATTTTCCAAATGGTAGGAAAAAATGCTACAAAAATATCACCAGCAGGAGGATTCCACACTGAGTATACACATTATTGCTTTTGATATTAAAAAACAAGAATTCAAAGAATTCATGGCTAAGTTATACAGTCAATTAGAAGACAAGGGGTTTTCTTGAAACAACTTACTCAGGAGAAATCTTCATGGGGGTCCATAACAGATCCATCCATCTTTTTGTATGCCTTTTTCCTAGGTTCACCTTACATGAAATGAGACTCTGGCACTCAATCAAATTGATTCTTGGAGAAGAAAATTTGCTTCCAAACACTGGATCTGCCTCCAAAAAATTTTAATTTTCATATTTTTTACAAATATTCCATCTCTTTCATTTTTAGAGAAAAAAATATGTGAACTCTTCCCCACCATCCCAATCTTTCCTATACACACATATTTAAGGGAAAGAAAAGTTACAAAATTTTAAGAAAATTATCTTCACAGCAAAGCAAAAAAGAGTATTTAACCTCTGCCTATCATTTAACCTGTTTCTACTGAGTCATCAGCAGATTGGGGGCTGAGGTGGTAAGGAAAGAAGCAGCAGAAAAAGAGAAGAGCCTTTGAAAAAGTGACAAATTCATTCTCTTAGCCATTAGTGGACTCCCTATCAGAGCTGGAAATACTGTAGTCAATAAGACGCATTCACTGTCATCATGGAACTTCATTCTAGAAGTAGAAAACTAATAAATGGATAATAATAAAACAAATATAAATGGTCCTATAATGAAAGAAATGAATGAGGGCTAAGGAATAATAATAGCTGCTGTGTGTAATAGCGGTGGAGGCCAACTTTAGACAGAATACCCAAGGTGAAATGAACCAGGGGAAGAGGACAGAAGCATTTCTTCATGGACAACAACCAGCGCAACTGGTGGAAGGAGTATGAGGAGCAAGAGAGGATTTTGAACAGAAACGAGCTATGACTGGTTTGCCTTTTGCAAAGATCATGCTGGTCGATTTATAAAGAATGTACTGAAATAGCCCAAGAGCAGGAGTGTTGGTAAGAAGCCTGGTTATCCAGGACCAGCATGGGGAAGGGAAGTTGGAGGGAAATGACAAGATGTGACTTGCTGATGGGATAGGTATGAGGATGCAAGAAAAGGGAAGATTTCATAAAGACTCCCAGCTCCAATCTTGAGCATTTGGGCAGCCTGTGGTGATAAGTACTGAGATTAGACTAAAGACTGCCGAACTGTTTGGGGAGAAAGGATAGAAGATTGAAATTGAGAATTCCATTTAATGGTCTTTTTATGGATTGACCCTGCATTTGTTATGTCATAAATGTCAATACGCAGAAATTCACCTACCAATAACCTTATTGTTGATCCTGTTTGAGTCACAAAATATCTGCTTTATAAAATGAGACTGCAACACTAAATACACTATTCCTCTAAACCTGGCATAATTGTAACCCTGTGAGAACGTAGTGAGTTTCACCTAATGCGTGGCACTTTGCGAGGTTCTCAAAGGAGAGTATTGAATATATGTGGAAGGCTCATTAATTTAGTATCCAGGAATGTGTTGTTGAATGCAGGAGTACTAAAAATAAAAGTACAGAACTAAAAATAGCAGCACACTTCCTCCCCATAAAAGCTTTCCCTAACAGATTAAAAAGAGGCTTTTGCTCCTGATCATGAATCCTGGTCTAGTTTAAGAGTCTTTAAGTATGAAACCAAAGACTCTGACAAAACTCACAATCTGAAGTTTTTATTGCCTGGTTTGGAGAAAGACCATCATATTTAGGGATGAGATGCCCCCAATTTTCCTTGGATTTCTTTTGCAGTTGGAATTAAGAAGACATCTGGAGGTCACACATGGATTTCTTTAGTTCAGGTTCCAGTCCACAGGACAAATTATTAACGGTACCACTGTCTCAGTGGTATATAACATTACTCACAGAAAACTAAACATGGGCCTTTGTGCCATATCAGTTGTTTCCCTGTGTGGAGATTTCAATGTTTTTATATGAAATAGTATATGGAGTAATAGATATTGCCCAAACTTGATTGTCTACTGGTGCATTAATCAACCAGTCTTCAGAATTTGAAGTGATGAGATATATAATTTGTTCTCCACTATCTGTACTCAAGAGAATGAGAATGAGATTTGCCAGTCACATCAATTCTATAAACATTAAGTGAATGTGTATCATGCACCTGAAACTGGGGGTAGGAGCCACAGATACGGGATTAATATTATGTATGGTGTTTTTATAAATTGCTTCAAACTCCCTCATCTAATTTTAAGAGTAGCTATTATTTATTGGGTTCCACTAAGTGCTTTAAAGGTATCACATATTAAACAGTTTCAAGGACTAACTCAGAACCAGTTGCTTTACACATAACTTTCTTTACATGCAAGGAATAGATAACCAACTTGTCCAAATTTGCCTGAGACTGCCTCACTTTTTTTTAATTGAGGTGAAATTCACGTAACATAAAATTAGCCATTTTAAAGTACTTGATTCAGTGGCATTTAGTACATTTACAATGATGCTCAACCACAATTTCTATCTAGTTCCAAAATTCATCACTCCCCAAAAATCTACCCCATTAGGCAATGAGTATTTCCACCTCCTTCAGCTGCTGTCAATCACCAATCTGCCTTCTGTCTCTATGGATTTACCTATTCTGGATATTTCATACAAATACAGTCATCCAGATCTTTCATGTCTGGCTTCTTTCACATAGCTTAATGTATTTAATGTATACCATTTTTATGACTAAACAATTCCATTGTATGTATACACCACATTTGTTTATTCATTGCCTGTAGAATGACATTGGATTGTTGCTACCTTTTGGCTGCCATCAATATTGCTTCCATGAAACTCATGTGCACATATTTGAGTATCTGTTTTTCCATTCTTTGGGGTATATTCCTAGGAGTGAAATTGTTGGATTACATGATAATTCTATAACTATTTGAGGAACCACTTAATTCTTTTCTATGGTGACTATACCCTTTAACATCACTACCAGCAATGTACAAGGACTCTAGTTTTTTCACATCCTTGCCAACACCTGTGATCCTCTGCTTTTTTTTCCTTTTATTTATAACCATTCTAGTGGGTGTGAAGTGGTATCTCTTTGTGGTTTTGAGTTACATTTCCCTAATGCCTAATGATATTGAGATGTTTACTGGCTATTTTTCTAATCTCCTTTAGGGAAATGTCTACTCAAATACTTTGCCCATGTTTTAGATTGTTTGTCCTTCTGTTGATGAGATATGAGATTTTTGTTCATATTCTGAATACTAAACTCCTATATTATTTGTGAATATTTTCTTCCTTTACTTAAGGGGAAAATACTCTCTTTCATCATAATAATATCCTCTGATGAATGAAAGATTAAAATTTTGATGAAACCAATCTTATCTATCTTTCCTTGTGTTTATTTTTTTTTGGCGTTGCATATAAAAATCCATTGTTAAATCTGTCACAAAAATTTAGGGCTATTCTTTCTTCTAAAGGTTGTATAGTTCTAATTCTTATATATTAGATTGTTGTTCCATGTTGCATTAATTTTCATAAATGATGTGAAATAGAGATGAAACTTCACTGTCTTGAATGTAGATATCCAGTTGTCCCAGCAGACAATATAAAGATTTGGATTATATTTTATATCAGAATTAATATCATATAAGAAATCTCAACTACAATTTGTGAGCATCAAGGGGAAAGAACAGCTAGTGCAAAGTTCTGTTTGGCATTTATCACAATATTGCAATTATTTACATAATAACACTGTACTGTTATAATGATAATGATGACTCTTCCCAGTGGTGAGACCAGGGTCCTCACTACTGGCCATACTAGAATCCCCTGAGGACTTTAAAAAAATGTTAATGCCTGGGCATCACTTCCATGCAACTGAATCAGAACTCTAGGCATGCATCCCAAGAATCAGAAGTTTTTAAATATAGAGCTAGGATGAGAACAGTTGTTATCAAAATTATTATCCTTTTGTTTGTGTTTGTATTAGTATGCTTGGGTTACAATATCAAATATCATAGACTGAACTATTCAAACAAAAGAAATTTATTTCTCATTTTTCTAGAAGCTGGGAAGTCTAATAGGAAGGTACCTGTTACAATATGGATGTGAGGTATACCCCAAAAGCTCACATGTGAGACAGTGCAAGAAGGTTCAGAGGACAAATGATCGGGTTGTAAGAGTCTTAACTCAATCAGTGATTTAATCCCCTGATTGGGATTAACTGAGTGGTAGCTGAAGTGGTTAAGGTGCGGCTAGAGGAGGTGGGAATTGGGGCATGGCTTTGGGTATATATTTGTATCTGGAGAGTGGAGTGTCTCTTTCTCTCCTTCCTGATCAAGATGTGAGTCACTTCCCTCTACTGCCTTCCTCTGCCATGATGTTCTGCTTCACTTTGAACCTTGAGAAATGGAGCCTGCCGTCTATGGACTAAGACTTCTGAAATCGTGAGCCCTCAAATACAATTTTCCTCCTCTACAGTGGCTCTGGTCAGATCCTTTAGTCACAGCAGTGAAAAAGCTGACTAGAACAGTACCAGTCAAATCAGTTTCAATTACTGATGAAGACTCCTGGCCTGAAGATGGCCCTCACATGGCAGAGAGTAGAGAGAGAGAGCACATGAGCAAATGCTGGTGGCTCTTCTTGTAAGGACACTAATTCTCCCACTTTAGAAACTCATTTAACCTTATCCATGTCCATAGAGGTCCTGTCTCCAAAAATAATTATATTACGGGTTATTGCTTCGACATATGAATTGGGGAAAGACACCATTCTGTCTATGCAATGTTAGGCATCTAAGGAAAACTTTGGATTCCTCTCTCTACATAAATGTTATCTGTATATGCACGAAAATATTGTGTACAATTTCAAGGGGTGTGCATCCCAGATATAGACTGTGAGCTCCTTAATAGCAGAAACTATGCTTTTTTAAATCTTTGCTTATATTTAGTATGAACATCTATCTTGTCTACCTCCATTTCAAGAAGTGAAAGTTTGAGTTCTGGCATAAAGACAGACAAATAGACTATGGAAAGAAGCAACAATGATAATGCTTAGTGAGCTTTATAAAATAGTTCCAGAGATCATCTAAATATAATTGTTTTACAACTTAGACATTTTGTAGCTCCCCACAGGCAATGTACTAACAAGAATTTGTAGGCGTCTTTTATAGAAGTTTCTCCCCTAGATCCTGGTTTGGACCTTCAAATTAGTATCACATTTCAAGTGTGACAGTCCAGGGATAAACCTCTACAGCTATGGACAATTGATTTTCAATGAAGGTGCTGGGATAATGCAGCAGGGAAGAAATAGTCTCTCTGATAAGTGTTGCTATGACACTTAGATAATCACATACAAGTGAATACAGCTGTCCCTCTAAAAACACTCTATATTTCTCATATAAAGTTTAGGCTTGAAGATTTAGCCATTCATATTACAATCACCTATGGCAAAAGGAGAAATGAACCATGATGTAAATATAATGGCATGTACCACAGAAAGCTAATGGCAACTAAAATATCTTCCAGTCAGTTAAAAGAAAGAATATTTTTCAGAAATTGAAATGTTGTCTGCTTGGAAATGTTAAGAGAAATCTGGAGATTTAACTGGGTTCTTTGGATTCCCATTCCAGGAACAATATCATGGCAATAGAGAATGAGTTCCTTACGCAAAGAAATAGTTACAAATGAAAAAGTGGACAATAAAATTTTATTTTTTCAGCAAATAAACAAAGAGTTAAATAGAAGGGCAAAGATTCCTGTAGATAGAACTGAAACCAAATTATAGGGGAGTATTATCAAGCACTTAAATCTCCAATTTCTAAAAATTCCCAAATTTGTTGAATAAGTATTCGGGACCTATATTTTTGGGGGAGGACCTATATTTTTAATAGTAATTTTCCTTTATCACAAACTATTTTCTATCAATATTTCTTCCAAAGTTAGCAGAGAGTTTCTAGATTCCCTTGTCCCTGTATATGACCTGCATGGTATAATATGGGGAAAGAAAACAACAATATCAATGTTTGTGGGCTTTACATAAAATAGTTCCTGAGATCACCTAGATATTATTATTATTATTACTATTATTATTATTATTATTTATCATTTTACATCTTCTCTTGGGCATTTGGTAGCTCCCCACAGGCAAAGTACTAGCAAGGATTTATTTTGACCTTTAATAGTAACTTCTCCTCTAGATTCTGGTTTGGACATTTAAATTACTGTTCACACTTCAAGTCATATAAAAATGGAGCAGGGAGCTGTGGAAATACAACTAGAGCAGGTGACACTATTGGCTGAAAAAAAATTGCAACACTGTACTCTCTGGAGGTTCTAAATATGTTTTCTTGATATGCAAAACTTTATTGGTGTATTGGGGTTAGTTTCAAGACTGCCAGGTTACACCACACAATTTACTTTGTTTTTCTCTATACGTAGATATAAACACACACATATATTTTATTTCACTTTATTTCTAGCGTGAGGCTGCTTGAATTAGAATCCTAGCTCCATCACTCCTTATGCAACCCCTCGATGCTTCCATTTCCTTCCTATGCACATTATTCGACCTTACTAGAATGGGTTTGATAATCATCTCTACCTTATTTCTGAGGTTTCTGTGGGGAGTCAGTGAGTTAATTCATGCTGAGCACTTAGAACAGTGTTGGGCACGAATATTAACCATATTACCAAGAAAAAAGTAAAAAGTTACACATTATTCCTTGAACTCACTTGTGTACGGAAGTTATTGCTTTTGAAAACATTGGCTGCTATGATTTCCAATAGCACAGGCATGGAAAGTTCATGACTTTATAGGGTTCTGAGCCTTTCATACACAGACCACTGGTTTACAGTTTAACTTATTAAGACAATGACTCAAAATCATTACCCTCTAACTTCCCTGGATGAGTCTACAAAATGCCTCACTGGTCTGTGTCCAGCTCGTAGGGAACAGATGTTAAAGTGAAAAAATAAACCATGGCAATTTACCCTAATTAGCACCTTTGTGAGTAAACTGAACAAGAAGATTGAACAGTCCTAGAAACCAAAATACCCTCCCATCTGTGGGCGACCCTCTTAGCTAAGCAGCATGAGTCACTAGCAAGCAGAGATAACTTCTTTCTGCTTTCCTGTGAATAAACGGGGCCTTCAGTCTATAAGGCTATAAATCTGACCTCTTTTAAAAGCATTTTAATCATCCTCTATTTTTTAAAAGCTGATGTTTCCATGCCATCTTTCTTCTCTCTTTTCTCCTTTCTCCCTTCAAAAACACAAAGGGAGATAACTGTACTATTTACAGTATGACTGACTCAGCAATTCCACTATTTTTATGAGCACCTATCAGGAGCAGCATTAAAAAATATTACCAAATTAAGAGCTAACAAGGTTATCTCCAGGACAAAAAGAAAGGTGGGGAGAGGGAAAGAGAAAATCTTCTTTTATCATCCAATCAAAATCAAATGACATCAAGTGATGATTTTGTTGTTGTTGTTGTTCTAACATGAAATTCATCATCCACATAGGACTATTTTTTTTCTGACTTCCCATTTAGCATGCCCTGACAGTATTAATTCTAATATCATGAGAACAAGCTCCAGTGTCTTAACTCTTTCACTCGTATACTGTAATTTTTATATGATTCAGTTCCATGTCAATCTGAAGTCCAGAAGCCCAATACAAGTGTCATCATATCATAAAACTAACATTTTTCTCTGTATTGTAAAGATGAATTTATTCTTAAAATAAATTTTTTCTAATCCAACTTAAAACACATAGCCATTATCACATATTCCTAGGACTGAAAGGAAAACCTAAGGGGTCCTCCTCCAGTCTAGGCTGGATCACTTTGAGAACCTAATAGGTAGAAGGTTTTCAAACCAGGTCATAGGATTTTTTAAGAAAGGAAGTTTTATAACTTCTCCCAATAACTTCTTTAGCAGTTTGATTATATAGGGTGTGACTATGCAATGAGATATATTTCCATAAACTACTTAGAGCTCTCATTTCATAGTCATATTTTTACAAAGGGAATTTCTCAGGTTATATGCCTAATTTCTTACTTTTCACATATTTTTTTACAAGTTGCTAAAATGAAATTTTAATGAATTTACTCTATTATTTAACCTCTTATTTTCTTTTAGTACATTTTAACAAATTATGTAGACTTCATTTTGAAAAATTTATTTGTTTTGATTTAAGGAATTTATTCAATCTGTTTTTTTGCTAAACCATGGTCATAATAGATAACATTTTTATATTATCTTTCTAAAAATTTTTTTATTTGTTCTAATTTGTTGTACATGACAGTAGAATGCATTTATACATTTTGATAGATAACTTTGCTGTCTACATTTCTTCTAAGAGGTCCATATTCATTCTCTGATGTAGCAGACACACACACACACACACGCACACACACACACAGAGAAAGAGAGAGAGAGAGAGAGAGAGAGAGAGAGAGAGAAAGAAATTCTTGGTCCAAGGTCAGGAATAGCTGGAATACTTTGCTACAGGAATACTAACTGAATCAATCCCATTATAAATTAAGTACAAATGCAGGTTTAGGAAATCCCAACTGTTTTATAGCTTATTAGGTGAACATTCCCTTTTCAAAAGAACTCATAAATGTTTTGGTTTTACAAAGAATGTTTCTCTTCCTAAATTTCCTTCATATATTCCTAAAGAGCAATGTGGTTTTGTTTAGCACGTATTTATTAATGCCCACTATCTACCAGGCCCTGTACTCAAGGACAGGGGTACAAAGATGAATAAAACAAGATCTGTATCTGGCAGGAGCTGCTGTCTTTCAGGAACTGCCAACACAGCAGCATTTCTGGGAAAGTGGCCAAGTGCCACAAAGGTCTCTACAGGGCTGGGGGAGCACAGAGATGGGCAGTCATGGAAGGCTTCCTGGAAGAGTTGATGTAACTAACGGAATTTTTTATTTTGTTTTTAAGGACATAGTCTGCATAAAAGAAACTTTTGAAAAATAGTGTTCATGTCCGAGAATCTAGGCAGGCATCCTAGAGGATGGGAGCAGGGAGGAGGCAAAGTATCAGACGTTTGCGTGTTAGTCAGCTTTTTCTCTGTGACCAAAATACCGGACAAAACAACTTAGAGGGGGTCTATTTTGGGTCATGGTTTCAGAGGCCTCAGGCCATAGTCAACTAACTCTGTTCCTTTGGGCCTGAACTGAGGCAAGATGCCATGAGGAGACAGCTGCTTGTTTCATGGCAACTGGAAAGCAGAGAAGGGGGAGCTGGGGAGAAGATTAACCCTTGCAGGGCACACCCCCAGTGGCCTACCTCCTCCAACTGGATTAATTATCTAGATTAATCCATTTATTGAGTTAATCCACCCATGAGGTAAGAGCCCCCATGATCCAATCATCACCCGCCTTTGAACCATGCTACATTGGGGACCATATTTTCAACACTTGAGCTTTTCAGGAACATTCCAAATCCAAACATAACAAACCATGCTACTGAAGAGAGGAAAAGATTTCTTCCTTAAGATATTTAAGCATATTGAATGAATATTCTCAGGTCTGCTTCCAACTCTGTTGTTCGTTTCTAAATCTCCTTATGCATTATTATCACCAGGACAACTTTATGCCAGGGTACCTGAAGCCAAACCACAAGAGAAGGTCTGAGAGCACTGAGGGACTTATTTTTCACACTGAAGTCTCAGACAATTGTTACATAAGTGAATTCCCTCATCCCCTGGGATAAACCAGTATTAGGGAATCACTTTGTAATCAATCACCCAAATTTTAATTTGTTTAAGAATAAGTTGTGTTGGGGTTGTGGCTCAGTGGTGGATCACTTGCCTAGCATGTGTGGGGCACTGGGTTCATATCTCAACACCACATATAAATAAATAAATAAAATAAAGGTCCATCAACAACTAAAAATCAATTTTTAAAAAAAGAGTAAGTGAAGTCCTTGGTTTCTATGTTTGGAACCATATTCTAACACAACTAGTATAAGAAACCTAATCAAGATAGGATGCGATTAATTTGAATATGAGCTCTTTGTATGCCATAGACATGAAGTTTCTAAACAAAGTAACGATTCAGAAGTCCCTCTCATCCAGAGGAAACATTCCAAGGTGTTCTTTGGATGCCTGAAACCACACATGGTCTTGAACCCTGTGTAAACTAAGGTATTTCTTCTATATAGATTCTTATGATGAAGCTAAATTTATAAATTAAATACAAGTGAGAGGTTAACTATAATAATTAAATGATACAATAGGACAACTACACTAATATGCTATAATAAGAGTCATACAAAATTTATGAATTATTTACTTCTGGTATTTTCCACTTGATATTTTCAGACCACATTGGACAGTGGGCAACTGAAACCAAGTAAAACAAGACTTCAGATAAAGGACCTACTGTACTAATGACACACTCCCATATTTGTTACAAGTTCTAGAATACCATAGACGTTGTCAGGGCCCTTACTTCGTGAATTTTCCATGTGCTTTGGCCTCTTCCAACTACCAATACTGGCATCTCTATTCTGAGAGATTTTCCCAGAACTGAGGGTCAATCTGGCCATGTATGTAGAAAAATCGAAGTGCCAGGGAATGAGAAGCCTTGAGAAGCAGCCTCAACCAATGACTCACAGGGTTTAAATGTTCCAATTCTACCTCTCTGGCAGGGATGTTCTGAGGCAAGTGTTTGTACCATTTCCTAGAGTTTTCCTGCAAGAGTAAGATCTAGTCGCATATTGGGGCACCTCGCTTACAAATACACTTTTTATTGACTGCTTCTGTCATAATTATTTTATTGTCCTTCCCTGTGTCATTTCCTTGCTCCATTATGGGTGTTCACTGCACCTGCACAAAATAAATGTATTGCTTTCAAATATTTTCTCTGGGTCTGCTTCTGAGAAGACCCAAGCCAAGAGGATAAGACCATTAAATATAATAGTACATTTAAGTTCAAATAGCATTTTTTAAATTCCCTCTAAATGAAACAAAAATGCAGAGATAATGAATAAAACATCCCAACTGAACAAATATGCTTCATAAGTTGTGTTGGAAAATAGACATTTGTTCAATTGCATAATTTTGATCCCTCAAGGTTTACATGTTTGCACACACTTGCAAGAAAACTAATTAGGACTGTCAGAAAGGAAGGGCAGATCAGTCATCCTTAGGTACAAAGCTACAGAATGGTACAGCTGAACTGAGGGAGGTGTCAGGTGGAAAGCTGAGGAGAGATATTGGACTTTCATGAGTATCAAAGTGTAAGCATGCACACTGAAAAATCCTAGGGGACTAAAAACCTGTTGCTTCTCCAGATGATTCAGATCAGAGCCATGTAACTAATAAATCATGGTTCAGTGATGGCTGAAACTGGCTCATGACCAGCTCAGGAGAGCCAGAAAGCCAATTGTTAATTTCAGATATTTTGCAAGCGAGATTGCATCACCTTGTAGCTTGAAATAGGCCATGGTGGGAGTATTTACACCACAGAAATAGGAATAGAAATCAGGGCTTCCTCCTACCTCACAGAGACAATTGTTAAACACTTACCATACACCACTGAATCATGAAGTTGTCATTATTCACCCATTATATTAATTAGTTAACCTCACTGCAACAAGGATACCAAGTATACATCAAGCCTCACTCTCCTGTTGCCTTATAAAATTTTACTGGGATTATAAGACATCAAGGAAGATACTGTCTCAGCCAAGTCAACCCTCAGTTTTATGGGGTTAACATACATTCCAGAAAATTAGGAGTTACAAAAGGACCAGTCTTCAAGGCTGTGGATAACACACCTGGAGATAGGAAGTTTAGAACAGCTCAGTCTTCTGAGATTATGTGCCCAGTAGAAATACCAAGAAAACACAGCCAAGAAAGACAAGGTCACTAAATTCAAACCCCCTGAAAAAGGACAATAGTCTGTTTTGTTCTAAAAATAAAATTAGGGATTCTCCCAGATGATAAGGAACAAATTACAGGTGGCAAGAATAGTCAGTAAAGTAACCTATAGTTACCTTTATTAGCATAGTAAAAATTGCACTGCGAGGTGGAGACTTAAGATGATATTAAGACATATGTCACATGAAGAGGCACGAAGGGAAAGAGCACCTGCACAACCAAGCCCCACCTCCATATATGACAAAAGACCAGGTCTCTGCTTACCCTGGAGGTACCATAAAAGCTGCACACCTTCACATTTTGTTTCAGTTAGCCTGGAATTTCTGTCCCCATGTGCCACTTCCCTTATTTATGCTGGAGTTAAAGAATGAAGAATATTGTTCCCATCTTATTGTCTGATTCTGAAAGCACCAGGACCCACAGAATCAGTAACAATAGTGCACAAGTAGGTTGTCTTTAACAGGGCTTTGTTAAGCTCAGGAGTTTTATACACAGTTTTGAGGGACTCTATTTACAGATCTTCAACTTCCATCTATGCTCCTTCCACAAATGGAGCTGCCTGAGAAAGGCACATCTTCACACACACACTCCACACCTCACTACTGGGCCTTTCCCTGGTGTGTAAAAGTCCCCAGGGCCCCAAACAAAGGCATTCAGGGAATGACTAGTTTGGGAGAAGACTCCCTTCATGATTAATCAAGTTCTCTAAATGACAAAGGACCTCTTATCTTCTCCATCCAATACCTGCATCCATTAAAGTGAAATTTAACATTATAGTTTGGATCTTAAATGTTCCCCAATGGTCCATGTGTCAAGGGCTTAGTCCCCAGGTTGGTGCTATTGGGAGATGCAGAAACCTTTAAGAGATGGAGCCTAGTGGGAGGTCTTCATATCATATGAGTGTGCTCTCAAAGGGGACTGTGTGCCTGGCCTATTCCCATCTCTTTTTCAAGCCCAGGCCTTGAGGTGAGAAGTTTTGCTCCTTCATATTTCCTGCCATGATGCACTGCCTCTCTGCAGGCCCAAAAGCAATGGACCCAACTGACAGTGGACTGAAATCTCCAAAACAGTAAGCCAAAATATTTCCTCTTTAAAAGTTATTGTCTCAAGTATTTTGTTATAGTAATAGAAGGCTGACTAACAGACTTGGCATTAAAAAGGAAGGCATTTTAGCCCATTTTGTAATTTTCTGAATTCAGAACTGAAGAAATACAGATGAGTGACACTGATTCTTTTCATTGTGACTGGAGAGCTACACGGTACACAGAGGTCAGATCACCTGCTGTCTGACCTCTGTGGAAGAAGACTACACAGGCACAAGCAAACACTCTTCAAGAATTCCCAAAAATAAAGAATAAAAATGATTCCCTTTGAAGAATGTAATCACTCACTACAAAAATTCCATTATCATTATTATTTGCAGAGAAAGTGCCTTCCTTCACTGATGATAGAAAAAGTTTATGAAAAGGGGATCTAGAAGACAAAAGTTTTAAAGTATCATAATACTCAAACATATGTATCTGAATATTGACTTTCGTTATTTAAGACTGTTGGCCATAAAGAAGCAAAAATCTCTTGTTTCTATAAATAGTCTATAATCCACAACCAGGAGTACATCTCAGGGCTTTGTTTTTCCAAGCATAACCCAAAGTTAGCTTTTCTTAGATCCTGTGATCTAAGTGTTTCTGATGTAAGCTTTCCTATGAAGTCATAACAGATAGTAAATGTCTATATTATTAATAGTATCAAAGCAATAAATGTGTTCCTGACATAGGCTAAACCTGGGTATTTACGAGGCACCTGCGCAGCCTTTTAAGAGTTCATGTTGGCAAAAGACACAGGATTGTTCATTCTAAAAGCATCTACTAAAAACAGCTTCTTCGTCTTTATTAGGAATTCCAGAAGTTACCATCTCCTATAAAATCAAACTCACGTGGGAGTAAAATCTGTCTTTCAGAAAGTCCTCTCGAAACCAGAGAGGATATACTTGCAGAAATTCCAAATGTGCTGGCAGTAGCCGTGCATGTTGACTGAAGTAAGATTCCATTTAAAGGTATTTTGTGTTGGCAACTGGATGATTGCAACCTGCCAGGTTGGAAGTGTGGAGGCAGATAAAATTTCCTTGATTGAGAAAAGCAGGTAATCTCAGAGGCAGCTCTTTGTGCAAACGACTATAGGCATTGCCTTACTTTTTTTGATACCAACTGTAAAGAATGGGAAGAAAGAAATCTTTTTGGTCTTGGTGGAGAGAATCTATTCTTATTCTGTTATCTAGAAATTAGAAGAAAAAATATATCCCGGCAATTCACCTATTTGTGTGTCTAGGGAAACTTTCTTAAAATACCTTTTCTCTTGCAGATGTGTTAGGTAGTGTTGGTTGAGCCACTGCTGCTTACATTCAAGGCACAAAGTCAGAAGATGGCTTAGATTCAGAAAGAGAAACGAAAGACTTAGAAAATGGTTCCTGTGAAAATCCTGAAAAGAGCCAAAGGGATCATGGCTTAGAGAAGGGAAGGGGAGTAAAAATGATTCAGGACTCAGATGACGAAAGGCACTATGCACATTCCATCCAGAGGAAGAGACATCAAGGACAGCAAAGAAGGGAGCAGTGTCAGTTTTGCTGATTATGCTATGATTTAAAAATCGCACAGCCAACTTAGGATGCCCTTTGGACATGGGCACCATCCAGGGCACTGTCCCCTGCCAAGCCTTCAGTAGCCCTCTCCTTGCAGAAGGAAATGAAGGACCATACTTCCTACCTCTTCTCATCAATTTCCTTCCTCATTATTTGTTTTTCTTTTTCCCCTCCCTTCCTGGTCAGACTCCCCTTTGCCTGGTGTATGGAACTCATTGCACCCGGAATCTGCTTAGTTACGTTAGCCCCAGTTTATGGAGGGGCCTCTGTTGTGTGTGTAAACAGAAAATATCTTATTTCTTCCAATAAATAAGTGTCTCCAAATATTTCTGTGGACACTTTCCTTCCCCCCACCCCTGTGAATTGACTCCCTTAAGAACATTTTCAGTGACTTTTAGTTATTCAAATAGTGTATCTTTAAGACATAACACTATTTGTTTTTAAACTTTGATGTTTCTGGGTTCAAATACTTTAACTTTTCTCCCCTTAGCTTAGACAAGCTCATGGTGGGTGAATGTGTGTGGTGGGGACAGGGAAGGCTTGAGGGAGGGGTGTTTTGATCAGCCCCAGCAGGCCTCCTCCCTCCTCTCTGTCTGCTGCCTCCTCCAGCCTTTGGGCAGTAGGGAAAAACAAAAGAGAACAAGAAATGGAGCCAACGCCTTCTGACTGGGCCCAGGCAAGGTTGTGGTTCTTTCTGTCGTTGCCAACTGTTTATCTGATCTAGAGACCTGGTTTTGTTGTGGTTTGTGTCAGGAGCACACACTGGTCTTCTGAAGACCATGACTGGATTTTTTTTTTTTTTTTTTTTTTTTTTTTTTTGCAGGGCTGGCCTTTCCACAGCAAGACTTCCAGATGGGGCAGAAGGCTCTGGTCAAAGCCACTCTCAGCTCCTGCCACTGGCCATCAGTCCACAGCCCCTTGTTGCAGGGAATGATTCTTCCAGAAGATAGCCCAGCTCCATCTCGAGGTGTTCATTCCACTCCCCCAGAAGGCCACCTTATGTAGGGAGCACCACTGTGATAGTGCCACCTGTGCCCTCAGCTCACCTCTTTACTGGCTGACTTTCACATCCCAGCAGCAATGAGCACTCAGCAGCTTCAAGAGATCCTTCACGTCTGACTCTGTTACAGGCAGAAGAGCTCACGCACCTCTTCCCCTACCCAGCTGCAGCAAATTTTCAGGGCAATTATCTTCAGATCTCCTTTCCTTGTCTCGGGAGATGACAGCATAAGTACACAGAAAGAATAACATTCACTACAAGAATGCACTTCCTCTGTCTCCCAGTACTCCCTACCCTACTCACAATAACTTGGGGCATTGGCTCAAGAGGAGAGAGGGGGAAGGTGGTTGGTTACCAGCTAGTTCTCAGCACTGGCACCTCTCACTCTCTGGGGGCAGGTGGTTGGCCCACCCACTGCTGTCGATCCAGATGCATTTGGTGCACTTAATCCCTCTTTGGGACAAAGGAATAAGTCCCATTCAACATCCTGCTATGCATGCACTGATCTGGATCAATCATAAAGGCAGCTCCCTGGCCTTGGGTCACTGGATGCTCAGTTCTCCTGACTGATATTTGACACTCCTCAAGCAGCTCACTCATTCTTACCAGTCCCAAAATAATACCTGGGACATTTCTTCTTGAAGCCATGCAATAAGGACTCAAACCTCTTCTTAACTCAGGTACTCAAATAATAAAAATATGCAACAAGCCAAGAAAGGAGAGACTAAGGAATAGAATGTATCCTGACAGCTCAGTTTCTCTTTTCATTTCCCCATGGAAAATGAAAACTGCACATATCGCAGCTCATCTCATCAGCAGCTGCCTCTGTGCACCAATTTATTATCCTGCACAGCAGAATATTCTGGGATCATTCCCCACCCCTCCCAACCCTCACAGAAGGAGGTAATTGGGTTCCCCATGCTTATCTCAGAGACCCGTGTTTTCCCCAGGTGCTAGATTCTTTTCAATGCCATCGAGTATGTTCGATTGTCCAAATATCAATGTCTCAAGGCAGAAAATCTACTGGCACAGTATCAGCAAATTCATTCTAAGTTACTGCACAATTAAACATGTGTAAGTATTACTATTTCAAAAATCAAAATGTGTGTATTAATGAAGGTTGACCTAGTGCAAATGGCTGGCAATGACCCAAGGCCCTGGGCTTTGAGAACCACAGAAAACATATGCCTGGATAGCAACTCAGAAGATATATATTGGGAAAAAAAGCAACACTCAGCAATTGGTGGGGTGAGAAGAAGACCTAAAATCTTGGCCACATAGCCAATCTGTAATTTCTAACAGTATCACCAAGAAAAAGAGAGTAAGATTGTCCCTTGCTGAAGACACACTCTCTTGGGGCTTCATTGAAGACTTCTTCCAGCCCTCCCTCACCCCTCACAATAGCTATAACATTGCCCTTAGTGGTTTTATTACCAAGATTCCACCTGTTTCAAATGTAGAAGGAGGGAAAAGAGATCAAGAGATGTATTTGTTTGGAAGTAACTTTAAAACGCTGAAATTATGGAGATGTTATAAATGGGCTGCTCAGTAGATATGACTCCAGAACTTTTTCAGCTCTTTGATTTTACAGACAAGAAGTTTTTTCATAGCCCCAGACATGCAACTGGAAATGAAAGGGAAATTCAAAAGGTATCTCTCTTTTCTCTACAGATTCATCATGATGGAGTAAGGGGAATATACAGCTAGCTAGGAAACCTGTTGCCTGGTTCCACCTTCTTTCCCAATATCAGAATACATCACCCATTCCTCAATTTACACTCTTAACCACAAAACATGCTAACTGTGTGATGTTTTTATTTCTTAATGAGCCTGTCTTGAAAATGAATTTAGATGGCTATAAATCATTTCATTAGCAATAATCTCTAAATTGACCTCTTAGTGGCATAAAAGAACTAATCTACCCTCTCCTGATTAAGTATATCAAAATTCCCTAGAAGTTATATTCTTACTTGAATAAAAAATAGAAATTTTATTTATTAGGAACTTAAAGAATGACTTCAGGCAACTCACTCTGCCTTTTTTTTTTAAACAAATTTTTTAGTTGTAGGTGGACACAGTACCTTTATTTTTCTGTGGTGTTGGGGATTGAACCCAGGGTCTCATGCATGCTAGGCAAGCACACTACCACTAAGCCACAACCCCAGCCCATCACTCTACCTTTCTGAATCTTAATGTCATCACTCACATAATGGAGATAATGATGATACTGTATTATAACTTTAAAAGGCTGTTCTTATTATTGCTAAGGAAGCATTTATAAACTATAAAATTTGAAATAGTTCTTAGTTATCCACAAAAACCTTATTATATGATTCTGTGCTTCTCCATAGTGCCTATTTTATAAGTGATTTAGCATCCTATGAGTAGAAAGAGATATAAAGGGTAAAACAAACTTGAGAATGAGTATTTTCAAATATAAGATTTTATGTATGGGTTGACACAAACTTCTCAGGATCACTTCTCAGCACTGCCCTTGAGATGTTCTGTATTTGAAAGCAGTTGGCACATTTTAACTCTATTAACAAGTCTCCAGCTTCAGTGGATCCTGAAACCCTGGAGCTGCTCCACCATTGCTAACCGGGAGCAAAAGGAAGTGAATTTTCACAAGCAAGAGCCCTATCAGAAATGAACCTGTGTGCTCCCAGGTTCCATGCCTTCTCCAGAGAAGCAAAAAGCAAGCAGCTCATGAGCACTTACAACTGCTAGGAACAGTCTAAAGGTTCTTAATGCATTTCCCATTTAATTTTCATAATGACCCTGTAATATAAATACCATCTTCCTTATTTGAGAGATGATAAAATCCTTATTTTCTAGTTGAAAAGGAAAACAAGGATTCAACTCACGATTGGTCCCACTTGGTTATACCCAGTAGATGGAGGCTATGCCCTTCTGAGATCAATTAAGGGTAATGTTAACCTATTTCCCTGAAGTCCCTATTTGCACACCTATAAGCAGGGGAAATTTTAAAAAGTAAAAACATAAGGCAGGCAATTTTTCTGTCCTATATCAAGTTTTCAAAGGTATGATCAATAGGTACTTCAGAGTCCCACTTCCACAAAGAGGGTGAGACAACCTTCCAGATTTAGTCTGCTCTGCCTCTTCTTAACATTGAGACTATCCAAATAGCAAATTCCCTCATGAATATGTAAGAGCACATATCTCCCTAACATTTGTCTAAGTGTATTAGCAACTAATACTACATTCCACAGTAACCTTTTGAAAAGTTTTTCTGATGCTCGAATTGAGGATATTTTTTCCATCTGCAACATGCAGTCTTAACAAGCTGTGATGCATTTTTGTTTATATATTTTACCCCACTAAATGAAAAGAATAGTGAGGAGTGAGTGACAGTTGAAGTAAATTTACTGGTCTGGAGTGATTTTGCTGCACAGGCCATCTGAGGAGTTTCACTTCAGCATCCATGGAGCTAAAGCCTGCACCAGCTCATACATGGTTATGAGCAGTAACATTTCAACCATATTCCATATTCCTAGGTCCAACAAACTAGAATGTATGCCCATGGACAAGTGGAACAAAACATAAAGCCATGGTATGATGGAAATTTTCAGTGAAGACTTTGATGGGGTTTATTTATTCCAAGAGTTCTGTATGCATGGACAAATAGCACATTTATCATTGTGTGACAAACTACTACAAACTTTGCAGCTTACAACAACATTCATTTATTTTCCCCCAATTCTGTAGAACAGAAGTCTGGTGGTCTTGGCTAGGTCTCCACTTAGAATCCCACAAAGCCAAAGTCCAAGTGTCAGCTGGGCTGAGCTCTTATCTGGAGGATCTAGGAAACAATCTGCTGCCAAATGCACTCAGATTATTGTAGAATCTGTTCCTGTAAGTGCAGGACAAGGTCTCGGTTTCCTCACTGGCTGTCAGCCAAAGGCCATTCTCCGTTCCTAGAGACCACCCTCATTCCTTATCATGTATTCTCCTCCATCTTCAAGCCAACAACAGCATATGAATCCTCCTCCTGCCCGGAATCTTTCTGCCTTTCTCTTTTGCCACCAACAGGAGAAATCTCTTCGCTTCCAATGGTTCATGTGATCAGATTAACCTACCCGCACAGACTTAATTTTAAAAGATTAACTGTGCTTCATAACACAACACATCCACATATTATAGGGATTTGGGGACGTGGAATCTTAGGGGACCACTTAGAATTCTGCCTACCACACCTAGCAAGTAGAACTAATAAAAATATTGTTAACCAATCAATAAATGGGCAAAAAAATTGAATAGACATTTCTCAGAAGAACTACAAATGGTCACCAAATAAAGGAAAAAGTGTTCAATGTCTCTAGCAAATTAGGGAAATGCAATTAACACTACATGGATATTTCATCTCCAGTTGGAATGGCAATTATTAAGATTATAAGTCACAATAAATGTTGGCGAGGATGCAGGGGAAAGGAACACTCATATATTGCTGGTGGGACTGCATACTGGTGCAACCAATTCTGGAAAGAAGTATGGAGATCCCTTAGAAAATTTGGAATGGAACCACCATTTGACCCAGTTATCCTAGTTCTCAGTTTACATACAAAAGATATAAAATCAGCATACTACAATGACGCAGTCACATCAACGTTTATAGCAGCTCAAACACAATAGCTAATCTATGGAACCAACTTAAGTGCCCTTCAACAGATGAATGGATAAAGAAATGTGCCATATATACACAATTGAGTATTACTTCAGCCATAAACAAGAATGACTTTATGACATTTGTAAGTAAATGGATAGACCTGGAGACTCTCAAGCTAAATGAAATAAACCAGTCCCCAAAAACCAAAGGTCAAATGTTTTAGCTGACATGTGGAAGCTAACTCACAATAAGGGGAAAGAGGGGAAGAATATTCAGTAGATTAGACAAAGGAGAATAAAGGAAGGGAGAGGGATAGGAAAAGGAAAGACCGTGGAATGAATCTGAAATAATTTTCCTAGGTACTTATATGCCTACACCATAGTGAATCCCACCATCATTTATATCCATAAGAATAGGGTCCTAACTAGAATAAGATATATTCCATGTTTGTACAAATACATCAAAATTCATTCTACCATCATGTATAACTAAAAAGAACAAATAAAAAAATACTGTTAGGCCTGCCATATCCTCAAAAGATAAAGGTTTTGTAAGTAGAAAACCTTTATTAATTATAAATATGTTCTTTTAGGAATATATTTTCTTTATCCATGTTCTTTTAGGAATACTCTGCCTTGGTAATAATATGGGTGATTTTACAATTCTGAAAACAAATAGATTTATACTCATTTCAGACAGTCAAAAGAATATACTCTAAAATATATATATATATATACTTATCTAATAAGGAATTATTTTGTTCCTTGGATACTCACATGTTATCTTGTGTACAAACTTTATTTTCTATCTCTTCCTTATTTGAAATGATAAAAAGCCCTAGGAATTTTGGGGGGAAACCTATACATCAAGCCCATATGTTATCTTATGATATTTGACCATATAAAAAATTCTTATTTTTCAATTTAACTGAAATTTTAAAAACATAAAATGTACATATTAACGTGGCACCATGTCATGTTTTAATATATGGATGTATTGCATAGTGGCTAAATCAAATTAAACAAAATTCATCTCCTGGAACATTTATCATTTCTCTGTGGTGAAAATGTTTACAACCCTTTCTTCTAGTGTTTTGAAATGTATTGTTATTTATGGTCACCCTACTGTGCCAAAATAGCACACCATGCCTTCTTGCTCCCATCTAACTGTGACTTAGCACCCTTGGTCAACCTTCCCTACCCTCCTAACCCCTACTCTCCCAGTCTCTGGTCACCACCATGCTACTTTGAACTTCAATGAGATCGACTTTTTAGATTCCACATGAGTGAGATCACGTGGTACTTCTCTTTCTGTTCCTGGCTTATTTCACATCACACAATGATCTCCAGTTCCAACATGTTGTCACAAATAATGGGATTTCATCCTTTTCTTGGCTGAATGTATCCACTGTGTGCATGCACCGCATTTTCTTGGTCCTTTCATTCACACAAACGCTTAGGTTGTTTCCATTTCAGGGCTGCTGCAATGAACATGGGCGTGCAGATGTCTCTTTGGCATACTGATTTTGATTCCTGTGAATACCAGTGGTGAGATTGTTGGATCATTTGGTAGTTCTATTTTCAACGTTTTGAGGAACCTCTGTACTGTTTTCCATAATGACTGAACTAGTTTACATTCCCCAAAACAGTATGCAACTGCTTCTTTAGCACTTGTCTTTTCGATATTAGCCATTCTTACTGGGGTGAGGTGATATCTAATTGTGATTTCGATTTTAATTTCCCTGATGATTAGTGATGATGAACATTTTTTGCATGTACCTGTTGGCCATCTGTCTGTCTTTCTTTGAGAACTCTCTATTTATATCTAGTGCACATTTTTAAATTTTTTTATTTGTTCTTTTTAGTTATACATGACCATAGAATGTATTTTGACTTATCATACCTACATGGAGTACAACTTCCCATTCTTGTAGTTGTACATGATGTGGAGTTACACTGGTTGTGTATTCATATAGCAAGATAGGAAAGTTATATTCAAGTCATTCTACTGTCTTGCCCATTCCTATCCCCTTTCCCTTCTCCCCAGTCTGCCCTGTTCAATCCAGTGAACACCTTCCCCCCATTGTGAGTCAGCATCCACATATCAGAGGGAACATTCCGCTTTTGTTTTGGGTGGATTAGCTTATTTCACTTAGCATGATAGTCTCCAGTTCATCCATTTCCTGGCAAATGTCATAATTTCATTCTTCTTTATGACTGAGTAATATTCCACTATGTATATATACAATATTTTCTTTATCTGTTCATCTGTTGAAGGTCATCTAAATTGATTCCATAGTTTAGTTATTGAAATTGAGCTGTTATAAACATTTTTGTGGCTGCATCACTATAGTATGCTGATTTTAGGTCTACTGGTCATATGCAGAGGAGTGGGATCGCTGGGTCAAATAGTGGTTCCATTCCAAGTTTTCTGAGGAATCTCCATACCACTTTCCATAATGGTTGCACCAACTTGCAGTCCCATCAGCAATGTATCAGTGTACCTTTTTCCCCACATCCTCTCCAACAATTAGTGTTGCTTGTATTCTTGATAATTGCCATTCTGACTGGAGTGAGATGAAATCTTAGAGCAGTTTTGATTTGCATTTCTCTAATTGCTAGAGATGTTGAACATTTTTTCATATACTTCTTGACTACTAGTATTTCTTCTTCTGTAAGTGTCTGTTCAGTTCCTTAGCCCATTTATTGATTGGGTTATTTATTTTTTTTGGTGTTAAGTGTTTGAGTTCTTTATATATCCTGGAGATTAACGCTCTACTAGGTACATGTGGCAAAGACTTTCTGTCATTCTGTATACTCTCTCTTCATGTTCTTGATTGTTTCCTTTGCTGTAAATAAACTTTTTAGTTTGATATCATCCCATTTATTGATTCTTGATTTTACTTCTTGCCTATTGCACATTTTTAATCAGATTTTTTTCTCAAGTTTTTGAAGTTCCTCATATATTCTGGATATCAAGTTCTTATCAGTTTGCAAATATTTCTTCCTAGTTGGAGGCTGTCTCTTGACTCTGTGATTATTTTATAAAACTATTGTATTGACTTTTAGTTCTCCCTTTAGGTCTATAAATTTTTACTTTATATGTTTGTGTGCTCTGATATCAGGTACAGATATATTTAAAATTGTTATTTCTTCTTGCTAAATTGACCCCTTTATCAGTACATAGTGATTCCCTTATCTTTTTTTTTTTAAACTGCTTTTGAATTAAAGTTCATTTTATCTTAAGTAAATACAGTTACTTTTGCTTTCTCTTAGAATTCATTTGCATGGAATATCTTTACTCTCAGGCTATGTGCATCCTTATAGGTAAAATATAGGTAAAAATAAGTTTCTTGTAAGCAATGTAGTTGGATATTTTTGTTTTGTTTTGTTTTTGTTTTAAGCCATTCAGTTATTCTTTGTCTTTTAAATGGAGAACTTAATCCATGTGCCTTCTAGTAATAATTGATAAGTAAGATTTTACTGCTGCCATTATGAAAGCTGTTTTCTAGTTTTATTGTAACTTCTTTCTCTCTCTCTGTATCCCTTCTTCCCTCCCTCCCTCCCTCTATTATAGTCATCTTTTGTGGTTAAGGGATTTGCTCTGGTAGTGTGTTTTGATTCCCTGTTTATTAAATTTGGTTTATCTTTTACAGGTTTTTGCTTTGTGTTTACTATGAGGCTTACAAAAACATCGTTTGATTACCACAAGCTATTTGGAAAAGATAGTAACTTACCATGATCATAATGGTAATTACAGACACAAATGAAAGAACAAGAGGAAATATACTATTAAGAAAACTCTGGCCAGGAACAGTGGTAGTGCATGCCTGTAATTCCAGTAACTCAGAAAGCTGAGGCATGAGGATTGCAAGTTCAGTCAGCCTCAGCAACTTAGCGAGGTCCTAAAGCAACTCAGCAAGAGCTTGTCTCTAAATAAAATAGAATAAAGGGTTAGGGATGTGGACCAGTGGTTAAGCACCACTGGGTTCACTTCCTAGAAGAAAGAAAAAAAAAAAAGAAAAGAAAAGAAAGAGAGAGAGAGAGAGAAAACTCTGCACTTACACTCATTCTATTCTGTCACATTTTGAATTTTAGACTTTCCATTTTACATCTTTCTATATCGTCAATCTCTTAAAATATTAATATACTTTTTAATTGTTTTAGTGTTCATACTGAAGATGTGAATGGTTTATTCATGATGCTTACAATATTAAAGCATTTTGAATTTGTTTGTGTATTTACTCTTACCAGGAAGTTCTACACTTTGCAGGTTTTCTTTTTACTTATACATGTCACTTTCCTTCGGTTTGAAAAACTTCCTCTAGTTGATCATGGTAAGTCACACCTGTAATCCCAGCAATTTGGGAGACTGAGACAGGAGGATTGCAAGTTCGAGGTCAGCCTCAGCAACTTAGTAAGGTCCTAAAGAACTTAGTGAGACCCTGTCTCAAAATACTAAAAAGGATGGGGCTGTGACTCAGTGACTGAGCACCCCTGGGTTTAATCCCCAGTACCAAAGCTTAGAATTTCTTGTACAACAGATCTGGTGGAGATGTTCTAGCAGTTTTTGTTTATCTGGGAATGTCTTTAATCTCTGCTTCATTTCTGAATGATAACTTTGCTGGGTAAAGTATCAATTGACAGTTTTGTTCATGCTACTATAAAAGTCTCAAGCCACTCTTTCCTGGCTTGTAAGATTTATGCTCAGAAGTCCAATAGTAGGTAATTCAGGACACACCTGTTTGTTATTTGTTTCTTTTCTCTTGCAGACTTGAAAATTTCCTCTTAATCTTTCATCTTTTAAAGTTTGATTATAAGAGATATTGGGAAAGACAGTTGAGTTAAATTTCACTGGTGACCTTTGACCTTCCTGTACCTAGACATTTGTATCCTTCTGTAGGTCTGAGAAGTTTTCTGTTATTATTTCTTTGAATAAACTTCCTACCCCTTTGGCATTATCAAGTCCTCTTGAACCCAATACCACAAATATTTGCTCTTTTAATGATGCCCCCAAATTCCCATAAGCTTTCTTCATTCTTCTTCATTCTTTCTTCTCCAACTATAACTTCAAATATCCTGTTTTTGAACTCACTAATTCTTTTTTCTGTTTGCTCTATCTTCTTGTTGATACCATCTATCAGATTTTTAATTTCCTTAAGTGTATTTTTCAGTTCAATAATTTCTGTTTAATTTTTTTAATTGCTTCCATCTCTTTGTTAAACTTCTCTATTAAATTATTGTGTTTTCTCCAAGCTCATTGAGTTTCCTAAAACAGCTATTTTAAATTCCCTGCACGTTATTTCATTCTGATTACTATTTAGTCAGTTTCTGGCATCTCTTGACTATTAGATAAGGTTATGGTTTCCTGAAAGCCCTTGGTGCTTGTTGGCATTAAATATCATCTGGACATGGAAGGATTAGGTATTTATTCTAGTTTTCCTAATCTGGCATTTTTGTACCTGTCTTTATAGAAATTCTAAGCAGGCTGCTTATTTTCTCAGCACCTAGAGTTACTGCTACTATTTCAGCAGCAAGTAACACTCAGGTCCAGAATTTGCTGGGAGTCTGCCCCTGTCACTGTTTCAGTGCTACAGGGCAATTCAAGCCCAGGTTTGTCCCAAATACACTGCTGCTGTGGTGTTCATGAAGAAGCAGGAGATCACCTAGTAAGAGTGGTCTGTCTCCAAAAGACTCTTCCTGGGTTCTGGGCAGACCAAGGTGTATCATCCCTAGTTACTAGCCTGTTTTCACACACTGTGAGAGTCTTCCCAGCTCTGGGCCAAGTAATTATGAATGAACTAGTTCCAGGCTCCTATGTCATACCTATGTCACCAATGCCACCCAACTATGTCATATCCTGAGCCCACAGTCCACCAAGACCAGCAAAACACTGAGCTATGACCAAGGCCCAGGCAGCTATGAGTTGCCTATGGCCCAGCTGAACTTGTAGCACAAGACTGCGGACAATCAGTTACAGGTGATTCTAGCTGGAATAGACTGAGGAGGAGTGGGATATGTCTTCCCCTGGCACTGGAGCTGTTCCAGATGCTTCATCCATAAGCTGGCCTAGAGATGGAGACCATTAGGATCTTCCCAATGTTAGGTTTCATCAGCCAAACACTGAGTTCTCAGGCAGTTTTGTGCTTACTACCATGTCCTATATCCACCAAATGGGGTCTTACATGATGAAAGGCTGCCCAACATTGGGCTATCATTGGGGAAAGTATTCCCTTGGCCACTTAGGCTGATGCTAAGCTGGGTCATGCTTGAGTCTTACAGTTATAAGGAACTGTACAGCCTTGGGGTGAACCAAGGCACGGGCAGGTCAAAACTCAAGTCAGTCCTTTTGGGGTACAGGTCTCTCTGCCTGGTGCCAGAGTAGTTCTAGAGACCTATCTGTGAGCACTGAGTTGGTGAGGGATATGCTGCCCAAACTTAAGGAAGAGGTGGCTGGGACAATCCCAAGGCTGCCAAACCCGACGCTGAGCTGGGTCACACCTGAGTTTCATGCTTTCAGGGGCAGTCTCAGGAGGAGGTCAAGGGTATCCAGGTCCTTTGCAAGTCTGGAACTGATGCAGACTGAGATGTGAGTCTGTCACACCCACCTGCATGTCTCGGTCTGATGCCAGTCAGTCTAGAAGCTTGGCCTGTGAGCTCTGGTCTGTGAACAGGGCTTTCAGTTTCTACCGAATGCTGGGCCTTATCACATGGCCTGGAACTAGGTTCTAAGACAAAACTCTGTGCTAGCTTTCCTTCCCTGCTCCCTGCTCTGCTGACCAAGGTTGAGGAGGGATAGGAGGCACTCAGCCACCTGGCCTAATGTAGTTCCAGTGGCTCAGTCCACAGGCATTCTCTTGGAGGTAGAGGTTGTGGTGCTTTGCCCAGAACTGGGTTTCACTATGGTGGGCCTGTTACTGGGTTTCAAGTCCAAGGCCTGGACTGAATTCTGTCTTCCACCCAATGGGGAATAGGCTTGCTCTGAACAGGGCTGTGGAGTGGGGGGCGGGTATCATGGGAAACTCCTCCCTTCCTGCCTTTATCAATTATCTTTTTGTTTTGTTAATACTAAAAGCAGGCACTGTGGTCCCTCACCTGGCTTCCTTAGTGCTTGTGAAGATAGTTTGGTGGGTGAATAGCTGTTCAACTCAGTGAGCACTTGGGGAGACCATACCTGGAGGCTTACTCAGCCACCATCTGGCTCCACCCCCTAAATTTGTAACTCTTATGAATTCCTTTTGCTTATCTTTCTACTTTTGTATATTTTATTCTTTCTCTTATGCATAATAAGAATATACCACTTATTATTCATTTTACTGAATGGTTTATTTAAAATTGACTTGCATATTCTTTATATTTGGATCAACATTATATCTCTTAGGTTATGGACTTTCCTAGGTGGGTAACAAGGTACCAGCAAATGTTAAAATGACTTGTGAAGAATCTGCTGAGGTGCCCAGGGATGATGATGGGGATGTTGCCATGTCCCAGGCAGACATCCTCAATTGAAGCCTACATATCACCCCCACGCCAAAACCCAAGGGGTTAAGATGAGCTAAGGTTTATACATGGCGAATTGCCAGGCTTATTGTTGAAAGCTGAGAAATTGAAAATAAAAATTTTGAGGTGCCTCAATAAAAAACAAGTTGTTCCCACATAGTTTCCTGAGAAGTTCAGTCCCTGGGTCCTATAGACTCAAGCCCACCTCAGAAAACAATTTCAGGAAGTTATTTTTTCTGGTTATTGAATATGTATTTCTTATTTTAGTTAATTATTCATGCAAAGTAAAATAAACTCTTCTTCCTTATTTACTGCATTCAGCTAAAAATACAAATGTTGCCCTATCTCATCTTGCTAAACTGAAATGCCAGCCTCATGAGTTTTCAGACTATTTTAAAATGGTGAACTTCAATCAAAGCAGAAGACTTTGCTTCAAAAGTAAATTTGGGGAATAGATTTTTTTTTCAGAATGAAGAGCGTTTCTAAGTAGTCTTTGCCATAGACATTAATTAAATTCTCTTTAATATCATTTAAAAATTTCATTCCTTTCTCCTCTATGTCATTTGGTAAGTTATCTTTGATTCCAGATAACAAAAACCAAGCAGGACAACAGTAAGGGAATCCTTTCCTGAAACACTTCAGGATAGCCACAATCAGCTTGTGGAATAGGCATGCCCAGAGCTCTCACCCAAGCAATGAGAGGTTTCCTTCATCAACGGTGTCCTTTAGACCTTTGCCCCAAACTTCACCTTGCAAAATCCCCATCAGTTCTTTTCCCCTCTTTCTGGATTAAAAATAAAGTTTTATAGCCAAGATGCCCAGTGACAGATGGCTCATTTCATGGTTGTAATGTCAGCATTTGGGTCTCTGAGGAGATGATTCCAGGAATAGAAAGTGGAACACACTCAGGAATGGATGCAAAACAGAATCTAACCCAAGGAGCGCTCCTCTAGTCATCAATGGAGTAAAGAGTCCCTTTCTAAATGGAGTGGAGCCCCTTTCCACTACCAGCAGGTAGTGGCCTCTTTTCCTTTTCAATATGGTGACTGGTGCATAGACTGAGGTATGGTGTCCAGGCTCTCCTCTGCCCAGAACCAGCTTGATAATTCTGAATCACTCTTCTATTTTCTCCCAAGAAAAAAAGTAGGCATCATAATAGTTATTTACCTTCCAGGATTCTTGTAGGCTCCAAATTTGTAAGGGATTTGATTGAGTGCTTAGCCCTGATTAAGTGCTTAATAAATAGTAACTGTTATTTTCTTCCCACTAATAACTTGATTTTATATGCAGGAAAAATGCATAATATAACATAAGTCAAGATGTACAACACAGAAAATCTACTAATGGAAATGCTATTTTGTTAAGATTCCCAATTCAGATGGGACTTAAACCAAATTAGGCTAAAGCCAGCATCTTATTGTGTTAATGTAGGATCAAGGAATTTCCCTGAACAGACCTTGTGAGACAATTGCTTGTTCTTTTCACTGATGAGGTTTCTAAAGCAAAGAGAGATTGTGACTTATCTCTAAGCATATCTGAGAAGTATTTCTGATAAAAATTTCCCACTTGCTCATTAGAATTGATTCTAAATTTCATTTTTTGTCTGTTTTACTTGTAGAGAAAATGTATGAATTTTTCCGTCACATGCATTTGCAAAGGCATAATTTACAAAAATCCATGTTCTTCTAACTTGGCACATTCTAATATTCCCTAGAGGTGTGTATTTGTGCTGCTGGAATCACTGCTTCACCATTTGGCACCTGAATCAACAGAGTTCAATAGTTTTATCACCACTGTCTAAACAGTACCACCCATCCAAATGTATTCCACAACTACCCATCTCTGCTCCATGCCTTTGCCTGGGTCTGTGTCTTACTCAGGTACTTACTCATTTGCTTCTAAAGAATGGTGATTCTCAGAATCTGTTAAAATCTTGACCTTTGAGTTCAGTCATTGCCTATCATTATATTTCCTAACCTTCTTCCTTCAAGATATTTTGCAACTTGAAGGTCACATAAATTTCATCAAATTCATGTTCTCTGAAATGTCCTTCTAAATCCTCTCTCTCTCTCTTATGATTAATTTGGGCTTCACACCATTGATACTAAATAAACATTGAGAGCCAGAACATTTGCATATATTACTTTTAATTCTTATCAAAGTCCTATGTGTTCATAAATGCAATTATTCCCATTTTAGAGATGCAGAAACTAAGAATCAGGGAATGTAAGTAACTTCCCAAGAGTCCAGAGTAAGTGTTTTCTTTTCCCATAAGCCAAGATGCACAAGAGGGTCCTGTGGAGTACACAAAAGTAATCTGGCATGCTTTCTAAAAGTCCATCCCAGACACTTTATCCCCCAAATTCCAGTCCCAGTTCCCAAATTCTGATTCAGTGGGTGGACCCATCTCCATGGCTCCCCAGGAGATTCTGGTGCAGGCCATCTGTGCAGCACACCCAGCTCAGGAGCTTGGCTCTGCATCTCCAGCTGTGCACCCAATACATAAGAAGCACCACATTTCCTCCTTTTCTTCTCCTGAAAGCCATAAATTAACCAAGTACAAATGTTGAGATTCACTTTTCTAACAAAACTTAAACTCTGTGGGTCTTTTATGAATTCAGATTTTGTTAGGAGACAAAATTCTAGCCTGAGAATTGATAGACCTGATTTCTTTGTGGCTTCCCTTTATTGACTTCTTGTATGTCATCTGATAAAATAACCTCATTGTGTCTTATTCTCCTTTTATTTAAAGGACATGTGAAAATTCATGTCTACTATACAACCTAGGAGACTCTGAAGAGGAAACTGTGACTACGGGCAAAGTATGTAAAGTCCAGGCAAAGATCATAGTATAAGTCCTTGAGATCAAAGCATAAAATACAGTGGACTGATATACGTTGGACATGTTCATCTTATCAGGGTGGCCATGTAGCTTTACAAAACACCAGGCATAACACATTTGGTTGGAATTTGTGAGACTAGGGTACAGTTATCTTGTAGTCCACAAGTTTTATGCACTTGGAAATGTTATTTAAGTTCTATGCATTTTATTTTTTCATATGTGAAATGAAAAATAATAATATTTTTAATCTAATGGGGCCTGTCACAGCACTTTGCATAAATGTACTGTGGCAAATTGTTCAATCCAAATATTCACAATAGCCTGATTTTAAAATAGGAATCCATCTCAGCCTATATGTTTTTAAGTCTGCTATATGTGGTACAATATTAGGTGCTACAGAAACAAATATGCCCCTACCCCAACTTTTAGGGGAGTTATACTCAAATAGAAGAGATGCTCTTACATGGTAAGTAAGGCCACCGACTTGGAGAGTGTTCTCAAGGTACTGTTAAGACAGGCATAGAAAAGTGTGTACAATATAACTCTCATTTTAAATTGCTTTTCCTTTTTTCTTTTTCTTTTTTCTTTCTTTCTTTTTTTTTTTTTTTTTTTGTGGTGCTGTGGATCAAACCCAGGGTTTTATGCTCCTAAGTAAATGCTGTACCACTAAGCTGTACTCCCAGCTCTTAAAAATAATTGTAAAATAATGGCAGAACAGATAGATAGATAGACAGATATTGATTGAATATATGTAATTAATTATGCACATACACACAATATGTATGCATACATGTAAAATAAGGATATTTTTACATAGCTTATAATTGATTAACATATGTATACATATACATATACACATTAATCTAGGATGTTTTGTAGAAAGGATTAAGAAATAAGAAAGAGAGAAGCAAGGAAAACATAAGTAAATAATTTGACAGAGATGTACATAATAAAAAGAGCATAAATAATATGACCCCATTTAAATAAATTTGATGCATGAAAACAATCAAGATGCAAATAGAGTCTATCTCAAGGTAATGAGATTTAAATGATATTAACTCCTTTTCTGTATTATTAGAGGGTTTTTTAAAATTTTTAGTTGTAGATAGACACAATACCTTTATTTTATTTATTTATTTTTATGTGGTGCTGAGGATTGAAACCAGTGCCTCACCAATATGAGGCAAGCGCTCCACCACTGAGCTAAACTCCCAGCCCCTTGTTAGAATTTTTTTATAATAAATATTATTTATAACAACTAAAAAACATTTCAGGGAAGAAGGACTGTGCCAAATACACTCATTGTTGTACATGGTATATTGTTTTATTCCATCTTTTCTGAATTATCTTACAAGTATGAATTATTTTTAAGTGGGAAAATCATATTCCTTGACCAGATATTCTTAGAAAACATAAAATACAGTGGAATAGAGCTGTTTCAGTTGCCAAGTATACGATGAACTTGTTTTGCCAGATGAAATTCACTGAACACTTTTTTCCCTTCTGTGACTGTTTTCAATTGTGTAATTCATGTATCTGTTGAAAGAATCTAGTATTTTAAAAAACTTTACAATGTGCTTTCACTTATGTTTTTCCAACTGGTTGTTTTCTACAATTCATCATGCCTAAACTCAATTCATCATCTTCTCTTCCACCTCTACTTCTCTTTCTCCCTTTCAAAAAGAGTGTCACCACTGTCCTCCAAGTCACCCAAATTGGATTATCAAGGAGCCACCCTAGATTCCTTCCTTTAGTTTTGGCCCTCTGGATAAAATAAGTCCAGCATTGCTATAGATGCACATCTATATCTTTAATCCTTAAATCAGTTTCCCACCCCCATCTCACTTTGAAATTTTGATAAAGTAATTCAACAGAATGTTCAACTTTCTTTGCATACACACTCTGTAAAAAATTGTGAATTATCTGCCTAAATTCACTTCTTTCAAAGAACCAATCTCTCCTAAAACATGTAGTCTTGGGGACTGTCAGTCCCTGTACTGTGTCAGTCACTCACTGACACTACAAGCCAGGCAGTGAGAGAGTTCCATCTCTATTAGTTGGTTCAGGGATGGGAACACAGTAAGAAAAGTTTCAGGCATTTCATCCCAAGACTTTTCTGCTAGAATTAGAGGAAAAACTCTTTCTTGCTTTTGGTGGATTATATAGATTAATTTAACAAATTCCTCTTATTTATTTCCTTTAAACTTTCTAGGACATCATGTTCCATTAATGCAGCCATGTTTAGGCAGTGTAGAGACACAGAAAAATTGAACTATTTTAATTATCATAGACAAAGATTTTCATCTGGTTTAGGAACCGATTCAAATTTTAGAAGGTAGCCAGGTTAAGTGGTGCTTTGTGATGATTTCTAATTTTTTTTTATCAGCATGGTGGTTCCAAAAATACAAAGCTATTGTTTTCAACTATTATTTTCAAGTTGGCTACAAATGTCTTTATGTTTTCACACCCCACATTATTGCCATAACAATTGTTTATTTTTGTTGTCCTTTTTGTTCATTAATAATGTGCATACAAAGTATATATCTTAAACATATAACTCAATAAGTTTTTACAACTCAACACTATATTCTATATGCTATGGTATATTCGGTATGTACATAACTAAATTTAAGTTTTCCAGGTCAGGACCATGTTTCCACGTTTGACAGCACCCAGCTCAATCCTAAAGTGAACATGAATCAACAGGGCAGATGCAATTGTTCTTTACCTACCAAACACAGGTATTTTGTACCAGATAAAAAGACATAAGTTTACTCCAGTTTATTCATGTAAAACAATAAACACATTTATCACTAACAATTGTCTAGTACCTATAGGTACTATTAACAGTTTCATAGATTAGGAAACTGTGTTGAAGATTGATTTAAAAATTAACAGATCAAATAAATAGCCAATAAATTGAAAAGCAAGACCCCAACATAAAAATATCAAAAATAAAAAAGGAAGAATTTAAGTTTTCTAGTTCCTCCACTGTGATAACTATCTTTTCTTCAAGACTGAGAAAATATTTAGCAATTTTTCTTGAGATCAAGGGTAGGAACACATTTTTCTTTAGTAAACAGTGATGATTCAGACTTGGAGAAGGAAAGCAGTCAAAGAAACTCTAACAGCATATCAAATTCTGCAAAGACAACAAACAAAACTACATGTTATAAATTTGACTTACTTTTTGATTGAAGGCCTTTTCCATCTATTCCTGAATCCAGATCACTTTGGCAATACTAGCTTCTTTTCCATATTGCTGCTTGTATGGAATTCTAGGATATTTGGAGGGCTCTTCCAGATGAGTGGGATGGTACTTCTGCGTAATCGGCAGCCTCCCCTTATCTCCTAAAATGCCTGCCATGTTATAACAAGCAGATGGAGGAGAAAGTAAGATTGCTCTTGAGGCCAATGAGACCATCCCAACCCACAAACCCACAAAGTCACATTTATTCAAATTGCTTAAGGTAAATAAATTCTTCAAATTCTTGGATTACATGTCTAAAATAAACCAAAATTTTTTCTTAGATGCATAGTTTGAAAAGCTATGAATACTACTAAGCAATTTTGGGTGACATATCTATGTACTAATTCAGATTTTATTGTGGATATTTCTCTTAAAAAGTAAAAACAGTAGACATTAGTGATTTGGTAACTACCTTTGTTTGGTTATGCTGTACTTAATATAGCTAAGATGAGGAAAGGAAATGTTAATGAGATTTTTAAACATAGTCAAACTGACAAAAATAATACATACACTAATTTGATATCTTTGCCATGTAATACTCTAAAGAATGCAATGGAATTGGCACATCTTGATTCTGAGCTACAGAAAACTCTTCATGTAGATCCCATACATGAAGAATGGATAGATTGTAAGTCTGTAGACAAGGAAGATAAAATAGGATTTAAAATGATTTTGAAATTATAATCACATTTAATTCATCACTTTAACAGAATATTTAACAAATTATGTTTCAAAATAAGAGTTTCATTTTCTTATTACTAAAAAGGTATGAAAGGCAATGATACACTGTTCATGGTAGAGAGAAACATGGCCTTAACTATTAACAAATATCTCTTGCTCTTTTATCCCAAAAAAATTCTGTTGATGAATGTTTTTTAAATAAAGTGATAGCAACCACATCAGGCATGCCATTTTGAAGTTGCTTTAATAACTTGATGATCTAAAGAAACTGAAGGAATGATAACTCCATTAAGCTATCCACCCAAACTCCTCTGCCTGCAACCTTGTAGGCAGGAAAGTTCCAACAGTATCTCCCATAATACATTTTCTTAGCAAATGTTCTTGGAGAACTAGGTAGGGAAGAGGGCAGACAATGTGTCTGCAGTTCTATTTAAGAATTGCACAGTATAAAATTTGGGAGGAAGAAGAGACCTTAGAAGTCATCTCATCAATGTCTTCATTTTACCCACAAAGGAACTGAGCTCAGAGGAACTCAACAACTCACACAGAGTGATGAAATAAATTCACAGTTAAGTCATAACCTTAACCCCTGTCAACTGACTCTTGAGATCACTAAAATTTTAAGCACAGAATTTTAAGTATATATGTATATAGCAGGGACTGTGTATAAGCACTGTGTCAGGTACTTTATATTAATGTTTAATGCCCCAAACATTAAACCATTTTACCCCAAATGCTCTTGACAAAAGAAGTAAATAAGAAATAGGACAGTCTTTGCAGAGATAAAGGCCTAACTTTAAAACAAATCAATCAATGAAATGAGATTAATGTGATCCTGGGACTCTAGTACTTTTAGCAACCCTCGGGTAGTCAAGGTTAATCTTCTCTAAGAAAATATAGAATTTTTGGCTTCAATTGTTTTTACAATTTTCCAGTCAATGGTTATGGATTCCTAAACAATAAGACACTTGAGGTGCAAAGATGACATGGCCACAAATCCAGAGAAACAACAGACAACAGAAACAGAGTTCAGGAGAATAAGGAAATAAGACACCAGACCGGGTACTCTAACAGAGAATTGGAAACCTCAGAATAAACGGAAATTCTGGAATTAAAAAATACATTAACCAGCAGAACACCTCAATGGAAATTATTCAACTAATGAGAAAATTCAAAAATCAGAATGTGAGTCAGAAGAAAATATTCAGATGAAGAACAGACACATAAAAATGTAGTAACTAGAGCAGATAATTTAAGATATTATGAAAAATTCTAATCCTTGTTCTAGAAAGGAGAGAGGAATAAAGCAGAAGCAATATTTAAAACTAAAATGATGAAGAATTTATAAAACTGACTCAAGACAAAGATGGAAAAAATTCTATGAACTCCAAGGAAAAATAAACTAAACTCTGAAAAAAATCCCAGAGTTACATAATAAATAAAAACAGTGAAATTCAAAAACAAAGAGAAAATCTTACATGCAGCCAGAAGAATAAAAAGATTGTCTTTGAAACAAGCAACAGAAACGATGCTTACACATTCTTTCAGTATTTGGTTTGGTGATTAGAGCAGAAGCAGGACCTAGAGACTGAGCAGGACACATGAGTGGTATCTGGGGTATCAACATTATTCCCTTTCTTTATCTGTTGTTGTATTTCTTTATGGTCTTTTTACTGTAATAACTAGTCAAAGCTATAATATTTGTATTTAATATTTTATCATATAAATATTGAAAGTTCTTATATGTTTAAAAAAAAAAACTATGGGACCATTTTCTTGACGGTGCTTGTCTTACTTTATACATAACAGTGGATCATGACTCTTCTTAAGAGTTCCAGAGGCACCTTCCCGACTGCCCACCCTGCTTCTCTGCATCCTCATCTTCAGGATCACTGTGCATGACACTTCAAACATACAGAGATGCCAAGTTTGGTCCGCCATGGAACTATGACTTAAATAAAGGGCAAATATTGTTCTTTTTTTTTTCCTAAAACATGTGTCTATAAGGGTGTTACATAGACAATTTGTATAAATTCCATTATTGAGTAAAATAAAATAAAATAAAATAAAATAAAAACTAAAGGGCATGAGAAGTGATAGTCCTTCAGGAATGAGAGTAATGAGGTAACAACCTTAGAGCCCTCCAATAACAACACCCCTGTTTTTTTATTTTCTAAGTTTTCCCTCTGTGCTTCTACAAACATGAAATTGAAAGAGGGAGACTTATGTACATTTCCAAACACCCCTCTGTCAACAAACCCAATTCTTTATCTAAGTTCCCAAAAATATCTCCTTGTCCAACGTACTTATTTTTATTTTTTGTTTGGTTTCACTGCATTCTACATCAAAGCAATAGTTCTCAGCCTCCCTTTCACGTCCCTAAATCCTGTTGCCTTTATTCAATTTCTTCTTACTCTATTCTAATGTTTTCATTTTTATGGTCCATTCTACTCTATTTTCTTTGGTGACAGTGAGCATTACAAATACTCTTGGCCCTGGCCCTGAGACTATTATAAATCCTCTGCCTATATTAGCTTTACTGTTCTGCCCTTTTGTCTCACTAAACTAAATCCCATATTTAAATGATAGATAATACTACCTATTTCATATACATTTGCCAAAGACATGGAACGTTATATTTGTTAATTCATGGATGTTTTTGAGATTTAGACTAATTATATGGATTCAATAGCATTTTCTTACATATCTAGCAATGATCTCTTTTAAAAAGCTCACTAGACAGTGAATTAATTATTATAATGGCAAATATACAAAAAAATTCACATAATTATGATTGTGATAATGTGTGATCTTATCATTATCACAAAGATAATGATCATAAAGACAATGATAATTAAATCTGTGAGTTAAATATCATTATACCTGTATCCATACAAAAAACAAACAAACAAACAAAAAAACATGGCTTCCCTGGGTGTCAGTAAGTGGAACAAGCCTCTGAGGATGATTAACCTATAGTCATGCTACTAATACTCTTTTGCACAAACTCCTACAAGTTATTTTGAGCCTGTTGTATTTCCAAAGGTATTGTCAAATGTTAGTCAATACATAAAAAACATGAAAGAGGAAATACAGAGCAAGCGTCTTCAAAGATCACCACGTATCAACATAATTTTCTATTGCCAACTTTTGGAGAGCTGAAAAGTAATTCCAATTACGCTCTGAATTTTAGATGATCTAGATTTACACTTATGAAGTACATTTCAGTTATGGCCACTTATTGCTTTTGGAGCCAACAAGAGTTTAAGACATCGTTCGTATGTGTTGGGTCATGTAGCATATATAGGACAAATAAAATGAAACATTAAAAACCCAGGAGTAGTTGAGAGTATTAATTGTTTATTTCCTTTTTTATTGATTTCTATGATGCTTTTTTTATTTGTTTGGTGTTTTTTGTTGTTTGTTTGCAGCACTGGGGATTGAACCCAGGGCCTTGCACATGGTAGGAGAGCACTCTACCACCAAACTACATCCCCAGTGCTGCTTTGATACTTTTTGGACATCAGAGAACAAAAGCATCACTGTCCCTGATCAAAGGAGGAGGGGAGAAAAAAGCAAAAACTATAGCCAAAGTCAGGACACGTCAAAGAAATTGGAAAAATTGCCTTCATTCATCTATTACAACCCTAGTCTAAGAATAAAAAAGAGATATTATTTTTCTGAGTCCTAGGAAAAAAAAAGTCTAAGAAATGAATTTGTGAAGTCAAGTTTAATTTAGAAAATAACTTGAATAAGAATAGTTAAGATTTACTTTCAAGTTTGATCAACGGAATTTTACTGGTGCTCCCTTTTTACAGAGAAAAATAATTTATATTCACTTGCCATTAATTTGGTCAAATAACTCTGTTACCATCTTTTTGACAAAGACAACTAACCCTAAAATTATGATAGGTTTGGAAAATATATATTGAGGTCCATGAATCCTTTTAAACACTAGAGGAAATTCTAAAGATACAGAAAGATCCAGGATTCCAGAGCCAAACTGTGTGTTCAAATCCTAGCTCTATCATTTACTAAGAGTGTGACCTCAGGTAATTTACCTGAACTCTAAAAAGTGTTCTTGCACCAATGAAGAGTACTTCTAGTAGACAGTAGCAGGAAAACCCTATGAAAGGTATTTAAGCTGTACAAATATTTGTGCTTATGTTATAAGAATTTCAGAAGCAGATGGTTTCAAAACTGGGTCAGTGGCCTAAAAATATAACCCAGGATTCAGGCTCATTCCATCTTCATGTTCTTACCAGGCTTAGTTATGGGCTCTTCATTCTCATGCTAGTTGCTAATGATCAGGATAGGTGGTGCCTCAGCTGTCAGCCTCAAGAACTCACATAGGGAAAGAAGAATGCCAGTGAGGTCCCCACTCACAGGTGCAATGACACCTGTTCTGAAGAGGATGCAAATGGCATCCTTAAGATTTAGGACACTTTCCCTTCACATATGAAGTAAAGCCTGTGTTCAGGCACCTACAGTGGAAGGACTCAGAGTGGCTGCTGGGTTAGCCCACCAGAAGTGTCTGCCACTTTGAAAAAGATAATCCATCAGAAACCAACAGCAAATGTTGCAACTCTCAAAGTATTCTGATTAAAACCCAAAACAAGAAAATTCTGCTTATTCACAGCTGCTTTTCAGTACTTTTATGGAGGCCCTAACCAATGACAATAAGTCAAGAAAATACTGAAATTTTAAGATTTAAAATTAAATAATAAAATAAAAATGCAGTTCTTCAGTCTCATTAGCAATATTTGAAATGCTTCACAGGTGGTTACTGATTACTGTATTAAATAACACAGGAAACATTTCCAACATGATAGTGCTACAGTTTGGAGAGAAAGTAGTAACTGCCAATCTTAAAAATGTGAATATTTGAAGGGACAATAATCCATCCTACCAAAATACACAAGTATACACAAATATATTTCAAAATTACTAGCAGAACTCAAAAACTGGAACTGACACAAATGCCCATTAACAGAGGGACCACTTCATAAATTATAATATTCATATTATAACAAATCATGCAACCATTTGAAATAATGACATAGATCTATGTGTACACACAAGGAAGGATACTTCAAACCATATATTGTTGAGTGACTTAAACAAGTTATGAGTCACATATCCTATGACCTCATACTGATTTTAAATACATTTTATATAATTTGTAAAATACACATAAATATTTTTGCACAGATTTCAGAACTGAGATTAGAGCCAAGTGAGGTAGCTGGGGTGCACAATTGTAAGACATTTACTCTTAGGAACTCCTTAAAGTTTAAACCCTCATTCCTCATTCACTGTACTTTAGTCCTAGCCTTGATAATTTTGCAAGGAAATGGAAAACTGTTTAAGAAGAACCACACATAAGAATTATTTTCATTCCTATTAACTTCCATATTATCCAATTTTTTTTAAAGGATGGATATGACCTGGAGTCATTTAACAAATGACCTAAGGGATAAATGGAGACCAACTTCCAGTGACCAAAGTATTGACATTTGAGCTAGTTTTAACATATCCAGTTACACTTCATTTCTGGAAATTTTCATTTACTTTATTCATTCTTTGACTCTGTTCACAGGAAATACTACCACTACTTCTACTGTATAAATAATCAAACTATCTCCTATTCGTAATTTTTCATGTTATATTCTCAATACTTACTAGTATTAACTCTTTCATGTCAGTTTCTATGTAATTACCATCCAATCAACACAGTTTAACAACTCTTTAAAGACACAGAAAGTGGTCAATAGTCTGGCAAATATTTACAGTAGTTCAGGTCACTGGTCTATGCACAGATGCTGAATGTGAATAACATCAGTGTTTTTATTCAACATCTCTGCATTTTCAAGGTGCATGCCCTTAGCTATTGTTCTATTTTTGAGCTTCACATGATAATTTCAAATGAGGTTTAATAACCTTACTGTTCAGGAGATTTGCTGTATCCAGTTACTACTAGTAATTAGAGCTAACAATCAGGTTAGCTTTATTTTAGTATGTCTACTTTCCATAAAAGAAGTCTGTAACTTAAGATAAAGAGTAGGAAGTGTGTCTTATGTTTTGTACTGATAATAAATCGAAACAGTCCTCTTACTCTTTATGTATTATCTCCATATGGTATGAAATATTTTCATTGTGTTTTCCTGTTTTTCAAAGACAAGGTTAAAAGCTTCCTTTCTGGTTTTAGCTATCAAAGCTATCCATTAAAAAATCCAACCCATAATTCCACTCTCCAGATTCATGATTACAAATAAATGACTGATATAAATAAAAACATATTTCAAAATAAAGATTATCTCATTTTTACTTTTCCCAAGTATATATATGTATATTTTTTAAGACAAATGCAGGGTCCCCAAATACTTTGTGTGGTTTTAGTGTGTCATAATGGTCAGTTTGCAGAAGAGGGAAACCATTATTTAAGTTAGCCAGCTGTTTGGTCTCTTACCAAACAATGGATTTGATCATTTTTTTCTAATGGTTTGATCAACTTCAGTAACATGAAAACACCAATAGCTGCTTAGAAATTAAAGATGATATTAATCTATACTTTTAACCACAATCCAATTTCAATTAGTTTTTTATTATTTCTTTGGATAGTAAACAAGCTAAATCAGCATTTTAAATATTAAATAAACAGGTTTATATTTTTAGATGCTTATTTGTAAATTTTATCTACACTTCTTGGTTGAAGGAAGAAAAGTCATTTTAAGGAAAAGAAATTTATTTTTTAAACTAGACTCATTCTATTTCATTACTGTGGTTCTTTTTGTTGGATTAAGTTACATAAAAAATACCATTAATGTGATTTTAATAGTCATTGTTGGCCTTCAGAAATTTAAATCTTTGAAGTCCTTAACCAGTTTATTGCTCGTTTCCATCATAAACACAGGAAGCATTTATCAATAATCTTTATTAAATATTTTAGATTTTTCCTTCTGGACCTCAGTTTACTAGGTTGAAGGATGAAAGAAATAATTTCTGTAAGCCTAAAATTCTACTTGTTTAAATTTTAAAATACTCTCATAAGAATAATTCTTGATTCTTGTGCTATTTGATGTATAATTTTTTTTCTTTTTGAATTTCTAATTATGTCTTTCTACCACTATTAGAAAAGTTAATGATTACTACCACCAATTGAATTAGATATATTAATGAGGCATCTTATTTGAGAGGGCTCAAAACACTTACCACATTAGTTTGGGCAAAAACAAAACTTATGTCTCATATCTGAAGATTCAAGGGTATTATTACCAACGGGTAGAGCAGGATCAAAATATTTAAATATATCCAGTGTTTGTTCTTCTCTTTTGTATTGGATTCATTTGTAGCTGTATTTCCTATGTGTAACATTGTAAGGTTGCCATTATCTACATTCATCTTTACGGCCTGTGAACTCAGTAATCCCCATGTTGAAAAGTTCCCATCTTCTCTGATAGCTCCAGAAACTCTGAGATGGATTCTAATCTGATTCAGGTATGTAGGAAAATTGTAATCAATCCCAGTGGTCAAGAGAATCTGTATTCTCACTGACCCAGGCCTGGATCATGTACCTATTCCTAGCATCAACTATTAACAGTAGTTGTCTCTTGTTGTCTGCAGGGGATTGGCTCCTGAATCTCTGTAAATACTCCAATCTGCAGTTGCTAAAGTACCTTGTATAAAATGGCAGTGTTTGCATATAACCTATGCACATCCCCCTGTGTAATTTAAACCATCTCTAGATTATTTTTTCACCTACTACAATGTAAATGTTGTGTAAATAGTTGTTATACTGTATTATTGAGGGAATAATAACAAGGATAAAAGTCTGTACGTGTTCAGTACAATTTTTTTCCAACTATTCTTGATTTGTGGTTGGTCAAATCTACAAATGTGGAACTTGCAGATATGGAGAGCCAACTTTAAAGTCACAAAGTCACCCTGACTGGAATCATGTAGACTCAGAGTGGATGGTTCCCCAAAAGGACTATATGTTATGTTTAAGAAGGAGCACTGAACATGTAAACCACCAGACGGCCACTATGCTAATTCCCGATAGCATCCTATCAACCTGGATCCCTAAACAACACATTCTAGTGTTCAATCTATTTGTGCAGCTGTTGTTAATGGAATCGAGTCCAAAATGTTTGCTTTATTGCATTGACTTGATATTTACCATTGTATAGTGCTTTATAGGCAGTGAGGAAATATTTTTAAAACAACTATAGAATATATTCTATTGTACACTTTTCTTTTATTAAAATTTATATATTATTTTCCACTTTTCTACTTCTGCTTTACATCATTTATAATTTAATATGATGATTAATAAATCAGTAAATATTATTTGTTCATTTTCTAAAGGTCTAAGATCTGAAGCTCAACAATTTATCCTCAAGCTTTTTTTATGACTAAGCTCTTCATAAGGAAAAAATTAAAAAATTTTTAAAAACCATGTTCATTGCTCTTAATACCATATTATCTTTAAGGATCTTCTTTATGATATCCTGATAAAATCTACCTCCTTACAATAAAATCCTTATATTACCAACTAAAGAACCTTGTACAAGGTCTAAATTAGCAGCTAGATTCTAACATGTTTATTGCTTTTATTTTGAAAATTAATTTTGGACAATTGCACCTTTTAAATACATTTCTTTAGGCAGTATTTGAAATTGTCAATAATGAAATCAATGTAGTACCCTAATTCAGAGCTATAATTGTACTTTCCTCAGCATTTTAATTGTATATAATTGATCATCTTCATCATTTATCCAAAATATGTTTACTATGAGTTAATAAGTTCTTTAGAGAACCCTTTACATAAGTGATCCTCCTCAGACAAGATCTACTGCATTTTTGGTAGACATAATTATTTCAGATGTAAAAAAGAATAGATTAGAGTCTAATGTGATTCCCAGAACCAGATATTCTTAGCCTCCAAAAACTTATACACTGTAATTGAACACCACTTGACAACTTTAGTTATTAGGGGACCAATTTACCAAGTTAGTCACCACAAAGAACAAGTAAAATAATCTTTCATTCCTTTCTTTAAGATTGATGGCACTTATTTCTCCTGGTAGTTAACCAGGTTCTGAGTGATTGACATTTAGCTTCTTAGGGCAAATTATATTATTAAATGCATTCTAATATGAATATTTGTAGTATTAGATGTAAGCCAGTCACTTCCTCTTCATGGAATTATAGTGCTTTTAAGGAAGCTATTGTAATACTCATCTCTTGCTTTAAATATGCATATATGTGCATATAATTTATGTAAATATTTAATATTCGATTTGCTGAATATGAAGATTCTTGGGGCTTTCTAATGGGAAAAAATTTTAGTAGAAGTGTTCAGCTCTTTTGCATGAGAAAAAGTCTAATGGGAATAATCAGAAGGTCATCCTAACTGTAACCCCCTCCCTGGGTGTAAGAGGTTGATGAGCCCATTCCATTGGAATGCACCTTTGAGAATAGCAAAGCCCATGGACAGAGGGCATGTTTTGATTCTCCAGTCTATCCTTGATTCTCCCCTTTAAGGAGATATTCCCAGATGCCACTATCCTAAGTGTGGTACCTATGTTCAGAGGTACTAATCCACATAGTGGAGTAAGAACAGACAGACAGGTTCCATTTCACAAGTTGGGCAGATAGGGTCTGACTCTAGTGAGCAGCAACCCACAGTGTGGCCTGGGAGTCCATCCAGAGTGGGAAGATGATGTTAAATACACTTCTTAGAACTTAGGCTCTGTGTGGGGCAGAACTAAGACCTAGGGTGGGTTGGCTACTCACAAACTGAGTGGAGAAGGTTGCTTATGTCTCCATGCACACTTTCCTCATTTATAAAGTGGAAGAAATAAAATAGCATTTATCTTGCAGGATTATTGTGAATTCATGGCACATAATTAAGTATCCAAGGCAGAGTAAGGGAAAAGCGGTTCCCCAGAGAACTGAGGGTGGTATTGGAAAACCAATACAAGGGAAGTGAGAAGTTTGAAGAAACTGAGTGTCCCTATATTAAGTCAGTCACACTGTCATGACAGCTGGAAATGGGTATGCATCATACCCACTGGATGGCCACCTTATTTTTTTTTTCCTTTTTTTTTCTTTCATTGTAAACAAATGGGGTACAACTTGTTTCTCTGGTTGTACATGAAGTAGAGGCGTACCATTTGTTTAATCATACATTTACATAGGGTAATGACATTTGACTCATTCTGTTATTTTTCCTTCCTCCCACCCCTCCCACCCCTCTTTTTCCTCTATATAGTACATCCTTCCTGCATTCTTACCTCCTTCCCACTCCCCATTATGTATCATCATCCACTTATCAGCAAGATCATTCGTCCTTTGGTTTTTTGGGATTGGCTTATCTCACTTAGCATGATATTCTCCAACTTCATCCATTTGCCTGCAAATGCCATAACTTTATCCTTCTTTATGCCTACTATTACATTGTATATATATATATATATAAATATCAAGGTTTCTTTAGCCATTCATCTACTGAAGGGCATCTAGGTTGGTTCCACAATCTGGCTATTGTGAATTGAGCTGCTATGAACATTGATGTGGCTGTATCTCTGTAGTATGCTGATTTTAAGTCCTTTGGGTATAGACCAAGGAATGGGATAGCTGGGTCAAATGGTGGTTCCATTCCAAGTTTTCTGAGGAATCTCCACACTGCTTTCCAGAGTGGCGGCGCTAATTTGCAACCCCACCAGCAATGTATGAGTGTACCTTTAACCCACATCCTCACCAACACCTATAGTTACTTGTATTCTTGATAATCACCATTCTAATTGGGGTGAGATGGAATCTTAGGTTAGTTTTGATTAGCATTTCTCTTATTACTGGAGATGTTGAACATTTTTTTCATATATCTGTTGATTGCTTGTAGATCTTCTTCTGTGAAGTATCTGTTCATTTCCTTAGCCCATTTGTTCACTGGGATATTTGTATTCTTGGTGTAAAGTTTTTTGAGTTCTTTATATATTCTGGAGATTAGTGCTCTATCTGAAGTATAAGTGGCAAAGATTTTCTTCCAATATGTAGGCTTTCTCTTCACTTTGCTGATAGCTTCCTTTGCTGAGAAAAATCTTTTTAGTTTGAATCCATCCCAGTTACTCATTCTTGCTTTGATTTCTTGTGCATTGGGAGTCATGTTAAGGAAGTCTGGGCCTAAGCCAACATGATGAAGATTTGGACTTACTATTTCTTCTATCAGGTGCAGGGTCTCTGGTCTGATTCCAAGGTCCTTGATCCATTTTGAGTTGAGTTTTATGCAGGGTGAGAGATAGGGGTTTAGTTTCGTTCTGCTGCATATGGATTTCCAGTTTTCCCAGCACCATTTGTTGAACAGGCTGTCTTTTCTCCATTGCATGTTTTTGGCACTTTTGTCTAATATAAGAAAACTGTATTTATTTGGGTTTGTCTCTGTGTCCTCTATTCTGTATCATTGATCTACCTGTCTATTTTGGTGCCAATACCATGCCGATTTTGTTACTATTGCTTTGTAGTATAGTTGAAGTTCTGGTATTGTGATATCCCCTGCTTCACTCTTCCTGCTAAGGATTGCTTTAGGTATTCTGGGTCCCTTATTTTTCCAGATGAATTTCATGATTGCTTCCTCTATTTCTGTGATGTACATTATTGAGATTTTAATTGGAATTGCATTGAATCTGTATAGCACTTTTGGTAGTATGGCCATTTTGACACTATTAATTCTGCCTATCCAAGAACATGGGAGATCTTTCCATCTTCTAAGATTTTCTTTAATTTCTTTCTTTAGTGTTCTGGAGTTCTCAATGTACAGGTCTTTCACCTCTTTTGCTAGATTGATTCCCAAGTATTTTTTTTTTTAGTCTATTGTGAATGGGTTAATTTTCCTAACTTCTCTTTCTGAGGATTCATCACTTATTTATAAAAATGCATTGGATTTATGAGCATTGATCTTGTAACCTGCTACTATACTGAATTCATTTATGAGTTCTAGAAGTTTTCTGGTGGAATTTCCTGGCTCCTCTAAATATAGAATCATGTCATCAGCAAATACGGATAGTTTGAGTTCTTCTTTTCCTATTTGTATCTCTTTAATTTCTTTTGTCTGTCTAATTGCTCTGGCTAGAGTTTCAAGGACAATGTTGAATAGAAATGGTGAAAGACAAGGTTTCAAGATGGCAGACTAGAGGGCGGCTGCATTTCATGTTGCTCCAGGACGCAGGATTCAAAAGAGGAGATAGTGAGAGACTTGGGACCAACTCAAAGCCACCGGGTGAGTCTCCCCGTTGGGGAGGCATCCCAGATGGGGCGGTAGACCCGGAACGCAGGGAATTTGTGAAGTGGAGTTGCTCGACGAGACGCCCCTCCCCCCACTGGAGCGGTAAACACGGACCACTGGGATCATCATAGAGGAGGCGGCTCAGCACAGCGCTTGGACTCAGAGCAACCACTGGGGCTCCGGGCAGCTGCCTGAGGAGGAGCTGCGTGGCGAGCTGTTTAGACTCAGAACGACCACTTCTGAACACTGGGGGGCTGCCTGGAGGAAAGGAGAAGCGCAGCGGTTCGCTTGGTCTAGGAGTGACTGCATCAGAGCTACAGGCGGTTGCCAGAGGAGGAGGCGAGTGGTGAGTTGTTTGGACTCAAAGCGACCACTCCTGAACACCCGGGGGGCTACCCTGAGGAGGAGGAGGAACAGGGTGGGTCACTTGGACTCGGAGTGACTGCCTAGGGCTACGGGCGGTTGGCGGGAGGAGGAGACGCGAAATGAGTTGCTTGGACTCCTAGTGACTGCATCGGAAACCGGGCGGCTGTCCAGAGAAGGAGGTGTGTGGCGGGTCTCTGGGTCTTGGAGCTATTGTACGGGGCTCCAGGTGGCGGCTCAGAGGAGGGGCCGCATAGCCAGGCGATTAGGTACAGAGCAGGGTCCCAGGACCGGCTTCTTGCTGGAAGAGCCACACAGACACACGCCTAGGGGCGGAGCAAAGTTTCCAGGACTGCGGGCAGATTCTCTGAGGAGAGGCAGCCTAAGGAGACTCGCCTGCGAAGGGTGAGGCTCCCAGGCCCAGGAGGTAGGTCCGGGCCCCTGGGAACGTTGCAGAGGAAGACAGCCCAGCCCAGGCAGTAGTTGTAGATGGAGGGGAACCTCTAGGAGGGGAACTGACCAGCGAGACCTCCCCTCTGGGTTAGTCTTCCCCGCCGGGTGAAGTTTTCCCACAAGGTCGGTAAAACCAGAGACACAGGAAAAAACAGGCCATGCTCAGCCCGCAGCCTAGTTCCCCTTTGGATGACCATTGGTCAACAAGTGGAGGCACCTCTGCCCACTATCAGGGAATATACCCCACCTGAGGGTCACCATCCCGAGAGAGGCAGCTTCCTTGTGGAGTACCGCATTATCAACTTCCTCCAAGACTGCAGGCTACTGAAGGATAAGAGGGGATATACTAGCAATCTTCAGGGACATTATAAGTCAATAGAGGAAATCTGCAATATCTTAATGACCCACTGAGTCCTGAACAATATGAGAAAACAAGGGAAGAAAATGCCCCAAACAAATCTAGATGTTACATCAATAAAATCCAACGACAGCATGGCAGAAGAAATGACAGAAAGGGAGTTCAGAATGTACATAATTAAAATGATCAGGGAAGCAAACGATGAGAGAAAGAGCAAATGCAGGCATTGAATGATGAGAATAAAGAGCAAATGCAGGCATTGAATGATAGCACCAATCGACAGTTAAAAGAGCAAATACAGGAAGCAAAAGATCATTTCAATAAAGAGTTAGAGATATTGAAAAAAAACAAACAGAAATCCTTGAAATGAAGGAAACAATAAACCAAATTAAGAACTCCATAGAAAGCACAACCAATAGGATAGAACACCTGGAAGACAGAACCTCAGATATTGAAGACAAAATATTTAACCTTGAAAACAAAGTTGAACAAACAGAGAAAATGGTAAGAAATCATGAACAGAATCTCCAAGAACTATGGGATATCATGAAAAGGCCAAATTTGAGAATTATTGGGATTGAGGAAGGCTTAGAGAAACAAACCAAAGGAATGAACAATCTATTCAATGACTAATATCAGAAAATTTCCCAAATCTGAAGAATGAAATGGAAAATCAAGTTCAAGAGGCTTATAGGACTCCAAATACACAAAATTACAACAGACCCACACGAAGGCACATTATAATGAAAATACCTAACATACAAAATAAAGACAGAATTTTAAAGGCTGTGAGAGAAAAGAACCAAATTACATTCAGGGGGAAACCAATACGGGTATCAGCAGATTTTTCAATCCAGACCCTAAAAGCTAGAAGGGCCTGGAACAACATTTTTCAAGCTCTGAAAGAAAATGGATGCCAACCAAGAATCTTATACCCAGCAAAACTTACCTTCAAAATTGATGATGAAATAAAATCATTCCATGATAAACAAAAGCTAAAAGAATTTACAAAAAGAAAGCCAGCATTACAGAACATTCTCAGCAAAATATTCCACGAGGAAGAGATAAAACACAAAGAAGCAAATCAGCAAAGGGAGGAATTATCCTAAAGGAACTGTCAAATAAAGGAGGAACCATGTTCTGTCAAAAAAATAAATAAATAAAATTTAAAAAATGAACCAAATGACTGGAAATACAAATCATATCTCAATAATAACCCTGAATGTTAATGGCCTGAATTCATCAATCAAAAGACATAGACTGGCATTGGATTAAAAAGAAAGATCCAACAATATGTTGCCTGCAAGAGACTCACCTCATAGAAAGAGATACCCATAGACTAAAGGTGAAAGGATGGGGAAAAACATACCATGCACATGGACTCAGCAAAAAAGCTGGAGTATCCATCCTCATTTCAGATAATGTGGACTTCAAGTCAAAGTTAGTCAGAAGGGATAAAGAAGGACATTTTATACTGTTTAAGGGAAGCATAAATCAGCAAGATATAACAATCATAAACATCTATGCCCCAAACAGTGGCTCACCCATGTATGTCAAACAAATCCTTCTCAATTTTAGAAAGCAAATAGACCATAACATAATAATACTAGGTGATTTTAACACGCCTCTCTCACCACTGGACAGATCTTCCAAACAAAAATTGAACAAAGAAACCATAGATCTCAATAACACAATAAATAATTTAGACTTAACAGACATTTATAGAATATACCATCCAACCAAGAGCGAATACACTTTCTTCTCAGCAGCACATGGATCCTTCTCTAAAATAGACCATATATTATGCCACAAAGCTAATGTTAGCAAATACAAGAAGATAGAGACACTACCTTGTATTCTATCAGATCATAATGGATTGAAGTTAGAAATAAATGAAAGAGTAAAAAACAGAAACTACTCCAACACCTGGAGATTAAACAATATGCTATTATATGATGAATGGATAACAGAAGATATTAGGAAGGAAATTAAAAAATTCTTAGAGGTAAACGAGAACAAAGAAACATCATATCAAAATCTCTGGGACACTATGAAAGCAGTACTTAGAGGAAAATTCATTTCATGGAGCGCATTTAATAAAAGAAGTAAAACTCAACAAATAAACAACCTAACACTACAGCTCAAAGCCCTAGAAAAAGAAGAACAGACCAACACCAAAAGTAGTAGAAGACAGGAAATAGTTAAACTCAGAGCTGAAATCAACAAAATTGAAACAAAAGAAACAATACAAAAAATTGACAAAATAAATAGTTGGTTCTTTGAAAAAATAAACAAAATTGATAAACCTTTAGCCACACTAAGAAACAGAAGACGAGAGAAAACCCAAATCACTAAAATTCGGAATGAACAAGGAAATATCACAACAGGCACGACTGAAATACAAAACATAATTAGAAGCTATTTTGAAAATCTATACTCCAACAAAATAGAAAATTTCGAAGATATCAACAAGTTTCTAGAGACATATGAATTGCCTAAACTAAACGAGGAGGACATACACAATTTAAATAGAGCAATTTCAAGTAATGAAATAGAAGAAGTCATCAAAAGCCTACCAACAAAGAAAAGTTCAGGACCAGATGGGTTTTCAGCCGAGTTCTACAAAACCTTTAAAGAAGAGCTCATCCCAATACTTCTCAAAGTATTCCATAAAATAGAAGAGGAGGGAACTCTCCCAAACTCTTTCTATGAAGCCAATATCACCCTGATACCTAAACCAGACAGAGACACATCGAGGAAAGAAAATTTCAGACCAATATCCTTAATGAACATTGACGCAAAAATTCTCAACAAAATTTTAGCAAATCGCATACAAAAACATATTAAAAAGATAGTGCACCATGATCAAGTGGGTTTCATCCCAGGGATGCAAGGTTGGTTCAACATCAGGAAATCAATAAATGTCATTCACCATATCAATAGACTTAAAGTCAAGAATCACATGATTATTTTGATAGATGCAGAGAAAGCATTTGATAAAATACAGCACCCCTTCATGCTCAAAACACTAGAAAAAATAGGGAGACTGGGAACATTCCTTAACATTGTAAAGGCCATCTATACTAAGCCCATGGCTAATATCATTCTAAATGGTGAAAAACTGAAAGCATTCCCCCTTAAAACTGGAACAAGGCAGGGATGCCCTCTTTCACCACTTCTTTTCAATATCGTCCTTGAAACGCTAGCCAGAGCAATTGGACAGACCAAAGAAATTAAAGGGATACGAATACGAAAAGAAGAACTCAAACTATCCCTGTGTGCTAATGATATGATTGTATACTTAGAGGAACCAGGAAATTCCACCAGAAAACTTTTAGATCTCATAAGTGAATTCAGTAAAGTAGCGGGATATAAGATCAATGCACATAAATCTAAGGCATTTTTATACATAAGCGATGAATCTTCAGAAAGAGAAATTAGGAAAACTACCCCATTCACAATAGCTTCGAAAAAAATAAAATACTTGGGAATCAATCTCACAAAAGAGGTGAAAGACGTCTACAATGAGAACTACAGAACACTAAAGAAAGAAATTAAAGAAAATCTTAGAAGATGGAAACATCTCCCATGTTCTTGGATAGGAAGAATTAATATTGTCAAAATGGCCATACTACCAAAAGTTCTATACAGATTCAATGCAATTCCAATTAAAATCCCAATGATGTACCTTACAGAAATAGAGCAAGAAATTATGAAATTCATCTGGAAGAATAAAAAACCCAGAATAGCTAAAGCAATCCTTGGCAGAAAGAGTGAAGCAGGGGGTATCGCAATACCAGATCTTCAACTATACTACAAAGCAATAGTAACAAAAACGGCATGGTATTGGTACCAAAATAAAAAGGGGGATCAATGGTACAGAATAGAGGACATGGACAGAAACCCAAATAAATACAATTTTCTCATACTAGACAAAGGGGCCAAAAATATGCAATGGAGAAAAGATAGCCTCTTCAATAAATGGTGCTGGGAGAATTGGAAATCCATATGCAACAGAATGAAACTAAACCCATATCTCTCACCATACACGAAACTAAACTCAAAATGGATTAAGGATCTCAGAATCAGACCAGAGACCTTGCATCTTATAGAACAAAAAGTAGGTCCAGAACTTCAACATGTCGGCTTAGGACCAGACTTCCTCAACAGAACTCCCATAGCACAAGAAATAAAAGCAAGAATTAATAACTGGGATAGATTAAACTAAAAAGCTTTCTCTCAGCAAAGGAAACTATCAGCAATGCGAAGAAAGAGCCTACAGAGTGGGAGAAAATCTTTGCCAATCATACTTCAGATAGAGCGCTAATCTCCAGAATCTATAAAGAACTCAAAAAACTCTACACCAAGAATGCAAATAATCCAATCAACAAATGGGCTAAGGAAATGAATAGACACTTCACAGAAGAAGATCTACAAGCAATCAACAAACATATGGAAAAATGCTCAACATCTCTAGTAATAAGAGAAATGCAATTCAAAACCACCCTAAGATTCCGTCCCACTCCAATTAGAATGGCGATTATCAAGAATACAAGCAACAACAGGTATTGGCGAGGATGTGGGGAGAAAGGTACACTCATACATTGCTGGTGGGGCTGCAAATTAGTGCAGCCACTCTGGAAAGCAGTGTGGAGACTCCTTAGAAAACTTGGAATGGAGCCACCATTTGACCCAGCTATCCCACTCCTTGGCCTATACCCAAAGGACTTAAAATCAGCATATTACAGAGATACAGCCACATCAATGTTCATAGCTGCTCAATTCACAATAGCCAGATTGTGGAACCAACCTAGATGTCCTTCAATTAATGAATGGATAAAGAAACTGTGGTATATAGATACAATGGAATATTACTCAGCCAAAGAATGATAAAATTATGGCATTTGCAGGCAAATGGATGAAATTGGAGAATATCATGCTAAGTGAGATAAGCCAATCTCAGAAAACCAATGGACGAATGATATTGCTAATAAGTGGATGATGACACATAATGGGGGGTGGGAGGGGTTAGTGTTAGGGTTAGAGTTAGGGTTAGGGAGGGGGGCAAGAATGGAGGAAGGAAGGACTGTATAGAGGGAAAAGAGGGGTGGGAGGGGTGGGGGTAGGGAAAAAAATAACAGAATGAATCAAACAACATTACCCTATGTAAATTTATGATTACACAAATGGTATGCCTTTACGCCATGTACAAAGAAACATCATGTATCCCATTTGTTTACAATAAAAATAAAAAAAAATTTTAAAAAAAAAGTGCTGAGGATGTGACTCAGTGGTAAAATACTGCTGGCTTCAATCCCCAGTAACACTGCCCCCAACCCAAGAAAAACGATTATCTGGCAAATTAAAAAAATAAAATAAACATTTGCTTTAAAAAAAAAAAAAAGAAAGAAAGAAATGGTGAAAGAGGGCATCCCTGCCTTGTTCCAGTTTTTAGGGGAATGCTTTCAATTATTCACCATTTAGAATGATATTAGCCATGGGCTTAACATAGATGGCCTTTACAATGTTAAGGAATGTTCCCACTATCCCTATTTTTTCTAGTGTTTTGAGCATGAAGGGATGCTGTATTTTATTGAATGCTTTTTCAGCATATATTGAAATAATCATGTGATTCTTGACTTTAAGTTTGTTGATATGGTGAATTACATTTATTGATTTCTGGATGTTGAACCAACATTGCATCCCTGGGATAAAACCCACTTGATCATGGTGCACTGTCTTTTTAATATGTTTTTGTATGCAATTCACTAAAATTTTGTTGAGAATTTTTGTGTTGATGTTCATTAGGGATATTGGTCTGAAATTTTCTTTCCTCGATGTGTCTCTGTGTGGTTTAGGTATCAGGTGATATTCGCTTCATAGAATGAGTTTGGAAGGGTTCCCTCCTCTTCTATTTCATGGAAAACATTGAGGAGTATTGGAATGAGCTCGTCTTTAAAGGTTTTGTAGAACTCTGCTGAGAATCCATCTGGTCCCAGACTTTTCTTTGTTGGTAGGCTTTTGATGACTTCTTCTATTTCATTGCTTGAAATTGATGGGTTTAAATTGTGTATGTCCTCCTGATTCAGTTTGGGTGAATCATATGTCTCTAGAAACCTGTTGATGTCTTCAAGATTTCTATTTTGTTGGAGTATAGATTTTCAAAATAGCTTCGAATTATGTTTTGTATTTCAATAGTGTGTATCATGATATTTCCTTTTTCATCCCAAATTTTAGTAATTTGAGCTTTCTTTCTCCTTCTGTTTCTTAGTGTGGCTGAGGGTTTATCAATTTTGTTTATTTTTTCAAAGAACCAACTTTTTATATTGTCAATTTTTTCTTTTGTTTCAATTTCATTGATTTAAGCTCTGATTTTAAATATTTCCTATCTTCTACTACTTTTGGTGCTGATCTGTTCTTCTTTTTCTAGAACTTTAAGCCATAGTGTTAGGTCATTTATTTGTTGATTTTTTTTCTTCTTTTATTGAATGTGCTCCATGAAATAAATTTTCCTCTTAGTACTGCTTTCATAGTGTCCCAGAGATTTTGATATGATGTATCTTTGTTCTCGTTTACCTCTAAGAATGTTTTTTATTTCTCCCTGATGTCTTCTGTTATCCATTCATCATTCCATAGTGTATTATTTAACCTCCAGGTTTTGGAGTAGTTTCTGTTTTTTATTCTGTCATTTATTTCTAATTTCAATCCATTATGATCTGATAGAATACAAGGTAGTGTCTCTATCTTCTTGTATTTGCTAACATTAGCTTTGTGGCATAATATATGGTCTATTTTAGAGAGGGATCCATGTGCTGCTGAGAAGAAAGTGTATTCACTCTTTGTTGGATGGAATATTCTATATATGTCCATTAAGTCTAAATTATCAATTGTGTTATTGAGATCTATGGCTTCTTTGTTCAATTTTTGTTCAAAAGATCTGTCCAGTGGTGAGAGAGGTGTGTTAAAGTCACCTAATATTACTATGTTGTGGTCTATTTGATTCCTGGAATTGAGATGGATTTGTTTGATGAACATGGATGAGCCACTGTTTGGAGCATAGATATTTATGATTGTTAAGTCTTGCTGATTTATATGCATCCCTTAAGCAGTATGAAATTTCCTTCTTTATACCTTCTGACATCCACATTATCTGATATGAGGATGGATACTCCAGCTTTTTTGCTGAGTCCATGTGCTTGGTATGTTTTTTCCCATCCTTTCATCTTTAGTCTGTAGGTATCTCTATGAGATGAGTCTCTTGCAGGCAGTATATTGTTGGGTCTTTCTTTTTAATTCAATCTGCCAGTGTATGTCTTTTGATTGATGAGTTCAGGCCATTAACATTCAGGGTTATTATTGAGATATGATTTGTATTCCCGGTCACTTGGCTCATTTTTGTTTTTTTGACATGACTTGGTTTCTCCTTTATTGTTTTCTCATATTTCTCAGGTATCTTCCCCTCTAGTAGTGAAAATCTGAGGTATTGTAGCCTTCCCCCTATTGACTTATAGTATCCCTGTAGGTTTCCAATAACTCACCTCCTAACCTTCAGTAGTCTGAAATCTTTGAGGAACTTGATAATGTAGTGATCCACAAAGGAAGCTGCCCTTCTAGGAGTGATGGCCTGCAGGTGGGATATATTCCCTGCTAGTGGGCAGAGGTACCTCCACATGTTGATGGATGGTCAGCCAAAGGGGCACTAGTCTTTGGGCTGGGGCCCGGCTGGTCTGGGCCTGGGTCTCTGGTTCTACCTCTCTGGGGAAGCCTTGCCAGGCAGTTCTCCTCTGCGAAGTCCCCTGCTGTCGGTATCTACCGCCCCAGCGGGGAGCCTCGCCCAGCGGGGAAGACTCACCTGGTGGCTTTGAGCTGGTCCTGAGTATCTCAATACCTCCCCTTTTTGAATCCTGAGTCCTGGAGCGACATGGAATGCAGTCACCCTCTAGTGCATCATCTTAAAACCCTATTTTTGGCCGCCTTTCTAAAAACATGGAGCCACAGTACAAGGTGCTACTGAGATGACTTCAAGTGCCCTCCAGCAAAGTTTATCATAAACTAAAAATTGGAATAAAATAAACCCTCTAGTTGAATAAAGATTTCCCTAAACCATCTGGTCCATCTCCCTTTCACTCAGCAGAATTCAATTTAAACATCTCAAGTTATAACATGACCTTAATTTCAAGAATCTGTGGAGAAATAACTTTCATAACCTCATTCAACAAGCTATTTCAACAGCTTGAAATCTCCAAAACATAAAAAATTTGATTTGGTGTACAATGACCATACCTAATGCTTAATGGTATTCTGTCTCTAATGGATACCTACTCTTTCTGAAGAGATTATTTGCCATAACCAACTACCAGATCAGTAAATTGAATCCTTAATGAGAAAAAAGGTATACTGTTATGTAAGGTAAAACTTCCACATAAAACATCACATTTCGAACATTCTGAATCAGGATGGAGGATGCAGATTTAAGCTCCAACCTTCTCATTACAGTTCAGATTGATATTCTTCAAAGATAGTTTCTTATTCTCTCCTCCACAGTATCACTTGGTTTCCTTGTCCTCAGCCCAGCTGCACATTAGAATTTCCCTGGGAGCACTTAAAAAAATTCTCTTAGGATACCACCAATTCTGAGTTAATGGTTCTGGGCTGTGGCTTATCATTGGTTTGTTCTTTGAAGTTCCCAGGTGATTCTAGCACAGTTGAGAGTCAGTGCTTTCTGTGAATTACATATGCAAAGGAGTGACATATTCTTATCCTTTTCTTTTGTTCTTAGCTTTTACAACTGGGTCATTTTGAGAAAGATTATGGTGTGAACATCATCTCCTCTGTTAAGAATACTTAAATGATTGCATAATGGTTCTGTATTATCCTTGAGTGGTTTAGAGAGGAAATGATATAGTAACTCCTACATTTACTATGAAATGGTCTCATAAATTGTATTTGAAAATTATTGAAACCATTTTCACCAGCTAATGAACTTTTTTATTTTTGCTATAAACCAAAAAGACATGAATTTCTATGAAAGCAATTAATGAGTACTTTTCACTTTCATTTCTACTTATAACATCACTTACCAGTCTCCTAGGTATCCATGCCTACCACAATACCATAAAATGGGTGCATTTTATTTTCAATTTATAAATAAAAATACCCCATTCGGTGGGATGGGGGTTGGGTAACTGATGCCTCCTCTCTGCTTGATTGACTGCCATCTGAGATCCTCTCTGTGAGCTTTTTGTCTCTGCTCTTTCTGGAGCTGTCCAGGATCCTGCCTCTCTCTTCTATGCACTGAAATTTCACTTAATAAATATTCATGAGGCATTTAACATGTGCCAGGCAGTATTTAAGACTGCAAATCCAGGGCTATGAGCAAGGCAGGCAAGAATAGCCAGTTCTCTTTAAGAGATTATACTTCATAAGCAGAGACAGAGGGAAAATGATAAATTAGTAAACAAGGAAATAAATACTGAGCAGTACAGACAATATAGCATCTTATGATCCTGTATTGTATGGAATACACTTTAGGAAATTCTGTTATATTGTATGCATCTAAATAAAGTTCCCCCCTCTTTGATTACCACATGTTCTAGAATGATGTAGTTATATTCTTCCAATATATGTTTACTTTCCCTCTTCCCCACAAACTTCTATAGAATTAGGAAGAGGTTAACAGTATCCAGGATTTCATCTGTTGAAAGTTTACTCAGATATTACCTCTAAGTTTCGTTGAGAAATGTCAAATGGGCGATGGCCATAAAAGTTCAAACAAACCTACTCTTGCTTGCTATTTTCTCCTGTTACTTTCCGGTTGCCTTTGACTACTTTCTTCATGTTCCAGCTCTTTCATTAACCAAAAGATATTTCCAATTCCTTCCATTAACCTAAATATTCTTTCCCTTAACAGTTTCTGAACTCGGTTCACCCTGTGCCATTTTCACTTCTTAAGTTTTGGTGACAGGTCTGGTGACTCCCCAGTATTAGTGACATGGCTCCCTAGCTACCAAAAATGTGCAGCTGACCTACCGGTCCCTGCCAAGAAGTGGCAGCAGAGCTGTGGAGCATTGGAGTGGTGACTTGGGTCCATGTGGTGCCTGCTACACAGGCGGACCTGAGGTGCCGGGACACACCAACCCATCATCCCTTAGCAGCCAGGTCTGGGCACAGTATTGACCCCTGCAGCAGCTCTGCACAGGACTGCAGGCACAATTGAAGACCTCAAACATCTACCTCCCCTCTCCCACACATACACACTTCCTGAACTTCTGGGAGAAAATGGAAATGGCTCAGACTTATGAAAGTTGGGACTTAAGAATTGACCCTATGGTATTAATAAGTTTCCAAGCTCTAATTAGCATAAGTGTGGACCAATAGCACTGTTAGCATAAGTTTAAACCAACAGCAGTGTACCAAGTGCTACAGACTAGACTAGAATGTTCAGCTGGAGACAGTCTTGCTCAAGAGTTATGTTTCTGTTTTTCAATAAATCCTACTCTTGCACTCACTCATCTTGGGTTGTGGATTTCACTCTCTGAATTCATGAGACAAGAACCCTCATAAAAGAAATTGAAGATGCAACACTGGAGGGCATGGCCTGCTGCAGAGGCCTGCAGCTTGGGCAGACCCCACCTGCCAGCAGAAGCAGTGAACTGAATTCATCTCAAAACTCCAGTTGCATTAGGACTTTAGGGGAAAGCTACTTCAAACTGTTTATGTAATAAATATTCTTCAATTTGTGGAATATATACTATGTTCTATAGCATGCACAGGTTACAAAGATGAACAAGGTGTGACTTCTATTCTTAGAAACTTACAATCCAAGATCTATGGTCAATTGGTTAAACAAACAAAAAATACTGAAAGTGGACACTCTTAACTAACTAGCTGAAATGTTTAGATATGTTCACTCACCAAACTTTGGAAAGAAGTCTTTAATTGTTGATTTAAGTTTGCATGCATGATCTTTTTTGCATAGTCACAACACATCATCTGTAATTTAAATTTCAGTTTATTTAAAACTAAAAACTTTGTGGTCACAGCCGAGTACTGAAACCATTTAGATTTTTTCATTTTTTTCTTACTCTTCTGTAGTTGTCTTGTGAATATCCATTCTGACAGCACTCATGTTAGCATCTCATTTGTATAGTCTTTCCAAAGTATGCATGAATGTATGTATGTATGTATGTATGCATGTATGTATGTACGTATTTTTGCAGTGTTGGGGACGGAACCCAGGGCTCACACATGCTAGGCAAATGCTCTGTCACTGTGTTATACCCCCCGTCTCACGGATATCTCAAGTTTTTAAGAAGCAGCAATTCTCTTTCACTCTGCTCTTAACATTTCATGAGTTTTAATTTAATCACATATTTCAAAAGATCAACTATAACCAACATAATCAGGTTTGACTACAAACACAGGGGTCTCGTGGTAAGTACACACCCCACGGGGAGGAAGGAAGCCAAGAGTAGGAGTATGAGAGGCTGCCCTCCACCTGAGCAATCTGTAAGCCTTAGGTGTCTCTCAGTATGGTGCAGATAGCATAAAACACTCTGGTTCATTTCTTAGGTTGTATAAAATATTTACTCATATTATTATGGTACAATATAAATGGTTTAATGAAAGCCTGTGCAAAAGTGTTATGATATATCGTAAAAGGATTCTTCCCTATTACCCAGCTTGAGTATTATTTTGCTTTGGAATTTTTTCTTACTCTCTGTTTTTGGTATTTGTAATTTTAATTTATATTTTGGAATAGTTAATATAATTGCATAGTTCAATATTTCTAAAGTAAAACAGTGAAAAGTATTTCTTAACAGCCCCTGTCCCCCCCACTCCCAGTCATCAAGCTCCCTTTTCCAGAGGGAACCAGTGTAACTAGGTCCTACATGTAAAGATTCTATATATACTTTTTAAAAATTAATATAAAAACATACAAAACATATAAACATATTCTTGTTTTCTTTTTTAGCAAAAATACAAAAGGTTAGCATCCTGGTTTCTGGGATGAGTTTTGACATCATTTTTCTTCACCCTCTGGGATAGAATTTTCATCAAGCAGGTCAAAACTTGTCAGATGCTCTTGTGTAACTGACTAAGCCTCCAGCAGATGGTCAGATTATGTCCCACTACTACTATATCTTGATTCTGTGCCAGTTTTATCACACACATCAAGAACACATCATCTGTTTCCCCTCTGAGGCCAGTGAAACATCATTCAGTCCCTTTCATCTAAGTGTAAGCAGGATAGTATATATTTTGTGGATTTCCTTAAAGGTATATCTTCTTGACATATGGAATTATTATACCTTCCCTCCTATCAAATTTGTAATTATTACTTCCTTATTTGGTGCATGGGATAAACTATTTCATGATAATATGTTCACTAGATTTTGGCATTTAATCTTAGATTATACATGTGAATATATGTTGAAAGAAGAATTTATTTTATTTACAACCCATGTGCTTTATATTTGTATTGGTATTTGAAATTCTGAGTAACGTTTTCAGTCTCTTCTAATTATTTTCTCATGTGAATCATTGAGAATGTCATTCAGACTTATTTTTCTTTCCATATCCTATCTGTTTTCCTCCAAAGAAATCAGCATTATGACTTTATCTGGGAGCTTGTTTTTCTTTCTCTACATCGTCATTGTGCAGGCCTCTTGAACAGGTCAGCTAACCTCTGGGAAAACACATTTGTTCTTCTTGATGTTTGCCCTGTGCACATCACCCCAGTCCAAAGCCTATCATTCCAGGACATTAAGTCATGGTGCAGGTATCTAAGTCCATTTCATTAACTCTAACTCCATTGTTAGTCCTTTCCTTCACAGAAGTTCCTCTATCTTCAAACGTCCTACTCCACTGGGAAGAAAAAAAACAAAACAATGAACACATGGCCTACACCCCACTGGTTTCCTGCCTTAGAATTCACAATCCCTAAAGTTGTTTCCTTTATCTTTTGTCAGTGTCATTTTTCTGTTCAAACATGAGCAATGTGTCAATTTGTCACCTTCATTAATTGATTCAATAATTTATCTGATAAAGATTTATTTAGTATTCAGGATCTAGGTTATTAAAACTTAATTTAGGGGCTGGGTTGTAGCTCAGTAGTAGAGTGCCTGCCTGGCATGTGTGAGACACTGGGCTCCATCCTCAGCACCACATAAAAATTTGAAAATAGAATAAAGGTATTATGTCCATCTACAACAATAAAAATTTTTATGATTAATTTATTTGCCAGGTGCAGTGGCACACATCCATAATCCCAGAGGCTCGGCAGCAGGATCACAAGTTCAAGATCAGCCTCAACAAATTAGCAAAGCCCTAAGCAACTTGGTGAGATCCTGTCTCAAAGAAAAAATAAAACAGGCTGAGAATGTGGCTCAGTGGTTAAGTGATCCTGGGTTGCATCCCCAAGACAAAAAAAAAAAAGTTTTTTTTGAGAAGAGAGTAAATACTACCTCCAGCTAACAGAATGACAGATTGAAGACATAATAAGTTTCCATTAGAAACTTATAATTGGATTCAATGAGAAAATTCAAAATACTAAATAACAAAAACCTTTTACAACCATCTTTTAGGGTACATTAAATATTCTGTTAACAGTAATAAGGAACCATTTGTCACATTTTACCCATGTTTCCTTTGGCATTTACAAATATTTGGTGCAAATATTCAACTAAGGTAGCCAGTTGCTAGCTCACCACCATAGCAGTAACTGGAAGTTACAGACCAGGTGCTGATGAATGAATGAGTACAACAATTTGGTCAATTTAGTTGGAGGTATATCCAGGGTCTTAGTATTGATTTAACCTTTTCTAATTTCCAGGGAGTATATCTGGATGGTGGGATATTATCAAAAAACACCGGGAAGAATAACTTGGTTAGGATCATATGTAGCAAGGTGCTGGAAATGGCACTCTTGACCTAAAGGACACCTTACATTGAATTGCAATATATTTTAATTACTATTTTCTGTTAGTCTGTCTATTGTTTTGCTATTGCTATTCCATTCCTATTATAGATGTTTTCTATTATTATTACCATATAGTTTTCCATTACTAACTTAAGACAGATAGATCAATGAATTAAAAAAATCATCTGAACTTTTACCTCTTATGGGCAAATGTTTAAGACAAAATGTTCCACTTATTTGCCTCTCCTTAATTTCTCAATCAAGCAGTTGCATTCACATGACCTAACAAGAGCCAAACTTTGATATTGTCCAGCTCGTTCTCTCTCTTGGGTTCAGACTGACATTTGGGCCATGACTGGATGTCCTGAAAGATAGCCTGTAGACTGGGGTGATGTGCATACTGCAAAGATCAAGAACAAATGTGTTTTCCTAGAGGTCAGCTAACCTGTACAAGAGGACTGTTCAGGATATGGGGTGCCTCTGCTCGAATAATTTATCTCAGTTTGGCAATCCATCATTCTACCCATCACCAAAATTCAGAATCATACTTAAATCCTATTACTTTTCCCACATCCTAATGGTCAACAAACACTATAAATTCCAGCTCTATACTGTCTCCCCCTCTAAATTCACCTCTTAGTTGCAACTGATGATCAGGCCCTAGGTCCTTATTCACACATTCATGCTTTTGCACAGAATCATCTGTCTTACACACTTTTCTCCCTTGCCTTCCTGGCATATGCATACTTCTTTCTAAACTCCCATATTTTCTCTCTTGTGAGTCTTCTTGCTTCCACAGCTCTGGTACCCACCAGAGTTATCTGCTTTTTCCTCACTCCTCCTGTATCTTTTGTAATATACTCTTCTGTAATACTTAATGATGTAGATTCCAGACCAGATAGCATTGAGAACAAATTACTGTAAAATTGGAATAATTTTTTTTCTTGGTACCAGGGATTGAACCCAGGGGTGCTTAATCACTGAGCCATATCCCCAGCCCATTATACTATCTTATTTTGAGACAGGGTCTTGCCAAGTTGCTTAGCGTCTCTCTATATTGCTGAGGTTGGCTTTGAACTTACCATCCTCCTGCGTCATCCTTCCCAGCCGCTGGGATTAAAGGTGTGCACCACCATTCCCAGCTCTTCTCAAATTTTTAAGATATAGAAAGGCCTAATTTATGAAGATTAAAAAATTTTAAAAAGACTGTCTGGAAATTTTAATATGACACCAAAACCCACACATGGGAGAAGGAATTCAGGCAAAGTACAATTTCAAAATGCTGTGTTGAGGGTAAACAGGTCTGCGGTTCATGAGTGGAGCACAACCTCAGGGAAGGAATGGTCAGAATGCACTTTCCTTTGCCTCAGTTCAGTCTCCACATTACCAAGGGTGTGAAAAAAACTAGCTAAGCTTTCAGAGTTCTTCTACTTCTCTCCCATTCTCAAGTGCAAATGTAGCCTATTGAAACCGCTTAATTTATAAAATGGTATGTTCATTCAGAGCATGGAAAACTGAAGACATTCTAATGCAAGCTACCTGACAGCAGCAAGTTTGTTTAGTTTAAAATTGTATATATCATCAGTACCTGGGTCAGCACTTGGCTCACTGCTGAACAGAAAATTGTTAATGAAAGGAATGCATTTGTTATCTACGCTCAACTTGATTTAACTGTCACAGACTTTAACTATTACAAGAAGCAGCACTTTCCCATGTCTCTCTTGCAAGCATACACTGGAATCCCAGGGCAACTGGGACATTCCACCAGCATAGCAACATTAGTTAGATGAGCTGTTTTTCCTCTAGTCTCACCTATCCAAAGGTCACTGTGATACTTTCACACGCTTTGATTTTGAGAAAAAAAAAAATCACATAAAATGCAGATCTAACAGATGTGTATGTTGTAAAAACCCTTAATTGAAACATTAGCAGCATTTTTCTGCATCAACATACAAATTATTTTTTAAAGGGACTGAAAAATTCTGCGCAAGAGAAGAGTACTGACCCAGTTTCTTTTGCCTCACACATCTTCCATCAATTGTTGGAATCTCTTTCCCATTTCTCTTTACAATTCAGAACTGAGGTCATGTTTATATTGAAGACAAATCTTCCCTCCTTATTTTCTTCTTTGTGTTACTCTGTGTCCTTCAGAGATCATTAATTTATCATCTCTCATGTTAGGTCTTAGTAATATAGAGGAAAGTTAAGTTTTCTCTCATACAGTTCATAAGCCAATGGAGAAAACCGACGGAATAATTGCAAAACATGCAGTGCTTGCATATAGGAAAGGCAAGTAAGCCTCACTTTCCAGAGAAGGCAGCGTGTAGACTGAGCTCTCAATGACAGGTGGAAGTGAATCAAGGAAGCAGCATGTACAAAGGCATGAAATCAAGGGAAACCACAGCACACGCCCAAAACTCTGAGTAGCTCCTTAAAGATGGATATCGAGAAGGTAAGATGAAATTGAGAGACTGCAGAGAGGTAGGCAGGATAAGCCCCTGGACCAACCTAAGGAGCTTGACTTTCTCCTGAACCTTCTACATAGCCACTGAAATATTTTAGTTGAAAATGGCATTTCTATAATAAAAAAGTTCTCTGGTAACACAATTGAAAATGTATTGATGACAGAGCAACAAAGAAAGAAAATGGTCAGAAAGTTGACTTGCAGGAGGCTGTTGTGCTTCAAGACAAAAAGGATGAACACCTGAACTATGATATTGACAGAGGGAAGTTTAGTTCAAAGTATCCAAACCAGATGAAAGGAGATCACCACAATCCTCCTGGAAAGAAATGACATCCTGAATCAAAATAGTGGGAAGAGAGATGTGGCAAAGGGGGAGAGGGAGTTAAGAGATTTGATCTCTGTCATTATACCACATGTCTGTTGTTCTGAGTTTCTCCTTAGAATCCAAGATATGTGAGTAAAATCTGTTAGCTTTCTCGTTCCATGGACGGGGTAAATATCCTAATGTTATTTTTCTTAATGTCATCTGAGATTAATATGTAGATATCAGCACATTTTTAAAAATACCTTTTATCAACCATTACCTGGAAATACATGTTTTCAAAGGAAATAATGATCAGACTTAACCCTAGGGAGTCGATGACAACTTGGATAAAAGCAGTTGGAGTGGGGAAGCCCTTGAAGAGTACTCCAGTTAAATGGAAGTTAAATCATCTCACTGCTAATCAATACCTGCCATCTTGCTCCAAATAAATGTCAGTCTTTACCATGACCCATGGGCTCAGGGCTGCATCCCAACTCTCTAACTTCAATTCTTCAACTCCCATTACTCCTTCCCCTCAGACATACTGGGGTAAGCCGTGCTGGGACACTGCTCCTAAGGTCGCTGGGCAGCTCAGCTTTGAGCCTGTGGTCTTGTTTAAACATGCTCCTGGCTTGCTCCTTTACCTCCTTCAGGTCATTCCCTTCCCTTATCACTTTGTTTAAAAATTAAATAACCCTCCCACTTAGTAGTCTTCCCAATTTGTACTTTTCCCTAATACTACAATCTGACAAATTATATTCTAATTACACTGTTTGTTATCCATCTTCCATAAATAGTAAGCTCCATACAGGTAGAGATTTTTAATGTCTTGCTCTATCTCTAGTGCCTAGAATAGTGTCAGGACCATGGAAGAAACTCAGTGACTATTTATTAACTAATTAAACTGTCAGCTCAGTGTGACTATCAGTCATGCAATCATGGTGTTCCAAAGATCTAACTGACTGACCAACAAAATCACTACCCTGGAAAGAATCCTGCAGTTAGTTATTGTTTTTTCCACCAGGAAGCCTCTGGCAAAAGGAGATACAGTCAGAATTATTTCCATCAACACAGAATTTTTCATAAGGCACTATAATTAGGAGTTGGTATACAAAAATAATTTGTAGTCAGACTTCACCTGACAATGACTATCAAGCCATGTTGAGTTTTTTAGCATAATATAGAATCTGCACTTATCCAAAACCACAACTTCTATTCTATCTGGTAGCAACCAAATGCCCACTATTCATTACTACTGACAAAGGATTTTGTTGAAAGAAATTCCATTACCTTCAGTTTTGTTGTTTGATATCTTAGTCTCCACTTCAAGGTGACCATGTCAGCTAACACCATCATCATAATTAACAAAACTAAGTTATTGGATGATACATCCGAAGACTCTTTTTTAATAGTCTTAATTTTTGGAAGACTTTTATTGCTATTTTATTTTATAATACATAAATGAGTGATTTTAGAAAAATTAACACAGATATAGAATTTAAAAGAACAAAGTTACCTTGTCCTTCTCCCCAATTCCTTTTTCCTCCCCCAGAAGTGACAGAAATTACTAGGTTGGCATGTATTTTTCCCATCCCTTTTTCTATGAATTGATATACATATTTGCATCAAGAGTTTTAGCATTGAAAGATTAATTTTTATGTGTACACATACATATATATATGCATACAGTTTTTTGTAATGTGTTGTCTTCATCTAACAATATGTTTTGAACATTTTTCTTACTGCACTGTGAGTTCAATGATCATGTGCTTGTTTAGCTTACCATACTTTCCAGGATTAATCATTAATAATGCACTCTTTCATTACTAAAAGAAGCCTAGTTTGGACGATAAATTATATGCTCCCCTAATAGAGAAACTACCCAATTAATGAATTCATAGCAGTCTATAAAAGCATAATTTTAGCAACCATTATGTCATAAACATTTGAATATAACCTATTTTGGCATTATAAATAAGGCTGCAATGAACATGCACTTTTGTGCATGTGTATGAATTTATTTATAGTACAAATTCTGTAATTTTTATTGTGAGGTTAAAGGATGTACACATTTCATTTTTTATGTGCTTCAAAATTATTCTCTATAAAGCTATACTGTTTTGTACCTCCATTAGTAACACCTGTGTCTCCATACTCTCACATCCAACTATGAATATTATACATTTATTTAGCCAACTCAGTGGGAAACATATCACTAGTACAGTTACATTGCATTGATTATAATCAAGGTTGAATTTTTTTCATATTACTTCATATCATTTGCCCAATTTAATGTTTTTTCTTATCAATTTGTTAGGTATTCTTCTATATTAAGAGTAATGTAAAGGCCCAGTCGGTGGCACATGCCTGTAATCTCAGCAACTCAGGAGGTTGAGGCTAGAGAATTGCAAGTTCAAGGACAAGCCTGACCCTATCTCAAAAAAAAAATTAAAAAGGACTGGAGATGTAGCTCAATGGTAAAGCACCCCTGGGTTCAATCCTCAGTACCAAAAATTAAAATGAAATGTGTAGATTGTAAGTATTTTTTCTAGTATTTCACCACACTTTTTTCTAATAGCATGGAAAACAAATGTACTAATTCCAAAGTCACACTGCAATTTTAATATTCTCCAAAAATTGTTAAAATATGTATAACTCAATGCATAATATCAAACTTTAGCTTCCAAAGAGAACCCTCTCTACAGGGGTACACTAATGAATGTCTCCCAACCATATAGAAGTATTATGAGCAACAGATGGAAATGGCCACTAAATATGTTGTAAGTTATTTTATCTGTGTGTACAATTTCTCAAAAATGTCATTTTTTTCAAAATAAATGTTTTATTTACAATTTTGAGTATAACGAATATTTACTGAATGCAAATCACTTTAGTTCCTACATAGAAAATCTTAACACTTTAGAGGAAACAATTTATTCAGATTCTTTTACATTTTTTATGCTTTCGGTACATTTCTTACTTTTATCAATAAGTGATATTACAAGGGTTGAATTAACTCTCCACCTCAAGGTCACAATGATTGCATGTATGTCATCCTAGCATGGAACTGACACCTGTGGTGTTACTCACTCATCTTATATTTTCAATAATTCATGAAGAAATATAGATAACAAGCTTCTTCATCTGGAGAAAATATTTAATGATTTCCAGAGAGACCGAACACAGGCAATTTTTAAAATAACTGTATTCAATATTCTGTGGGCGAAAAGATTTTCCCCCAAACACTTTCTAGTATGAATACATGATCATGCTATTTACCATCACACTTGGTAGTCCAACAGTTTTTCTTTTTTATTATATAATAAAGCTATTTAATGAGATTGTCTTTTCTCTAAATAAACACAGCTTATTAAAAAAAATAAAAATGAATAAGAAATTAATGGCAATAAGAATTTTAATTAAGATGACATTTATCTTTTAAATATAATAGGTTTTGTACGTTATCAAAATCTAATTGCACAAATTAGATCAGATCTGATCACTACATGATGGATTTTCTTCACATTAAAGATTAAAGCCAGACTCCTACAAGGCCCTCTGTGAGCTCCCTGTCTGTTTCCCCTGCTTTCTAGTTTTTCTTCCTGAAATGTTTTTCCCTGAGACACATCTCAACTCAGTCAGGTCTCACCCCCAGGGTTATTTCTTCAGAGAAGTATTTCTTGACTATTGTATCCAAAGTTGTCAATACCACCCCCAATGCAATAACCTAAGGCTCTTGTTTTTTCAAGACATTTATTTTTCTGAAGTTTTATTTAACTCATGTGGTCACTTGTTTATAGTCTGCCACTCCCACTAGAACTTAAGCCCTAGTTGAATACGACTCTAATCTTATTTACTCCTGATTCACTTAGACCTATAACACTGCCTAGTGCATGTGCAGGTGCTAAATTTGTGTTGAATAAATACCTTTGGTTCCAGGAAAAAAAAGTCTGATTGCAAATAACAACAGGAATTAGAGTTGCATTAACCTGATGACTAACAAGGCCTCATCATTTCCATACACCACTCCTTTTAACTGACGACCCAAAGGTCATTTCTGGGCTGTTGAAATGACACCACAGAACAGCAACTGGAAATATTTGATCTCTCCCTGGTTAAGGTCAACTTAATAAACTAGTAAATTAGCAGAACTGAACCTTTCAGGCCTGTCAATTTATCAGCATTTTTTTATTTAACTCTTCTTCATTTGTTGCTCTTTAAAGCAGAATGTTGATTTGGGTATTACATATTTCCATTCACAAGCCTTTCTGAGTTACTTTTTGAATGGCTTTGTAACACACCTAGGGAGGTTTAAGTTTTGTTCCTCTAAATACTTTTCTTTGGAAAACAAGCCCTGGAGAGTTCCTCTCAGCAAGTTGTTACAGTTTAACATACTTGGTTCTAGAGGACTAGTACACGCACAATAACTACAACGGATAGAAAGTTTAAGAAGTGGATCCTAATAAGATGACACTAAAGTCATATTAACAAATATTTTCCTTTTAACCATCAAGGTCTGACATATTCTTTAACAAGACTTCAAAACTATTAGATCAGTATTCTTTTTGCTACAACATATTCTATACTTAATTCCATACTTCTGTCTACTTTGCAAAAAGATCACCTGTAGTAATATGACATTCTTTATACTCCCAAGACTCTCCGCAGGATTTCACTAATGACTATCTATGTATGAGGAATAAAATTTGGTTTTCCTGCCATTTGACTCTGTGCAATTGATAAAATTCCCTCCTATACTAGATGCAATTGGAAGGGCAGTATCTTCTGGTTCAATCTTCTGGGTACTTCAAAGCATTGTCATCATAGTTGGAGCTTCGAATGACAATCATAGTTTTTTTTGTTGTTGTTGTTTTTTGGGGGGGCGGGAGGTACCAGGATTTGTACCCAGAGGTATTCTACCAATGAACTACAAACTCAGTCGTTTTAATTTTGTTTCAAGATAGGTCTTGCTAAGTTGCTGATTTAGTCAGCTTTCTCACCTCTGTGACTAAAAGACCTGACAAAAACAATTAGAGGAGGAAAAGTTTATTTAGGGGCTCACAGCGTCAGAGATCTCAGTCCATAGACAGCAGGCTCCATTCCTTGGGGCTTGAGGCTCAAGGTGAGGAGGAACATTATGGTAGAAGAGTGTGGCAGAGGAAATTAGCTCAGAACAACACACTGGAAAGCAGAGACTCCCTTCACCACAGACAAAATATATACCCCAAAGACATGTCCCCAAGGACCCACCTCCTCCAGCCACACCCTACCTGCCTACCTTAACACCCAGTAAATTCCTATCAGAGAATTAATGCACTTATTACTCTCATAACACAAACATTTCACCTCAAAACTTTCTTCCATTGTCTCACACAGGAGCTTCAGGGGGGGACTGTTAATATCTAAACTGCAACAGTTGCCCGCGATGACTTTCAAATTGCCATCCTCTTGCCTCAGTCTCAAAGTTGCAGGAATGCAGATGCACCACCGTGCCTGGAAATCATGGTATATCTTTAAAGGATGTGAGTGAAAAATCTTTAAAAAGCAAAGACTTTTTTTTAATCCCTTAGAGTATTAAAGCATTAGTTACATTTTATACCACCCCTATGTAAAGAACTCCACCTGTTTTCTGTCGGATTTTATTTCTAGTACACAGTTTTAATAAAAGAAATCATTCACAAATTTAAAACTAGATTTAGATTGAGGATTTTTAAAAAACAGTCTGTAATTAGGATGAAATTGGTACCCTTCACTGGTTTTCTCCATCACCATTTATTAATGAGTGAATATTGAAACTGGAACGTAGATTGAATGGTCTCTTATAGACCATCTGCCGATACCGAGGAAGGAATGTTCTAATGCTGCCCTTCATTTATGACAATGAATGGGCTTGTTAATCATTTAGGCAAATCAGCTCAGTGTTGCTGCCCACAGAGAATCCTTGCAAGGGCTTTGGAACTGGATTAAATTAAATTTCAGTTCTTCTTATTAATTATGTGACCTAGGCAAATTGCCTCCACTCTCCAACTCTCATAAAAAATGGAGATAAAAACCCTTACCTCAAAAGTTATTATGAGAATAAAATGTCTGATGTTCAGCAGAGTGTCTGGCTTTTTTAAGGGTTACGAACAATAATATTATTATTATCTTTTGTTTGGTGGATTCAAAATCATGGTAGAAATTTAATACTCATACCAATTGCACCTGTGAAATTAGGAAGGCTTGAACCAGTGAGCAAGGACATCTTTTGTAATGAGTACTTTTACACATTGCTGTTCAAAGTACATATAGGTATATCCCTTCTGAAAAGTCATTTGGCAAAAGTCAAAAGTATATGTGAACATATACTTCAGGTCAATATTTCCTTTTTCTAATAATCTATCCTAAGGTTTTAGTCATAGAGATGTGACTAAAGAATAAAATATAATAATGCTAAAAATCAGAATCAATTTACATAATCAGCAGTTGTGAACTGTGGTTCATAAATAGTTACAAAGAAGTATAATGAAAACTCTAGCATTGCATATAGAATAAACATCAGGCAACTTTAAAGGTAGGAAGAAGGCAAAGTGGCTCAGTGACTGAGGAAAGATACATCAGTAAATTTCCTGGATTTGCTTTTTGCTGGAGTACCAGTAGTCTGTAAATGCAAGTGAGAACAGACTAAAATCAAAGAAAACAAAAGCTCCAAGAAAGCTAACCAAAGGAATAAGAAAAGGGTTAAGAAATAGGAAGAGGAATAAGAAAACAGCAAGGCACAGAACTTTTATATAATAACCACCCAACTGAGTAACCCAATTAAACTCCACAGAAAAATGTGCCGGGCCACTGCCAACCCTGTCAGCAAGGGCTGAGCTGGGATTAGTGAGGATTACAGCAGGGCACACTCCTCTCTACCAGTCAGACAGATTTTTTTGCCTGCCTGACAGGAACAAGCCTGCCCCCAGCAGCGTCAGTAGGGGGTCTGAACTTCCACCCCTACCTGGGGAAATTAGGCACCCCTCTACTTCTCCCCTGGGTGGTGCCCTGAGGCCATATGAGCCCCCACTGCCACCTTGGCATGAAGGCAGTCCTTCCCCACTGCAGCACTGGCGGGGGTGAAGTGAGGAGCAATAATACCTAAGGAGAGTATCCTCTCCTTCAGGTGGGGTGATATCAGGGACCCAGGGGAGCCCAGCTCTCTTTCCCATCCATCAGTAATGAGAGAACTGCTCCCTAGGGTGACAACGGAAGCTGAGTGGGGAATTCTCACCTGGACTGCCACCTGCCCTTGAGGAAGTGGGTTTCCCTTCAATGGGCCCTGCTGGAACACTGTCAGATTGTCTCCAAAACCAGGAAATTCAAATGAGGTCCACAGTTTCATAGTATAATACCTAACATTAGGATACAGTCAAAAGTTTTTTTTGCCATACTAAGAAGCAGGAAAAATCCCAACCTGAATGAGGGGAAAAAAAAAAAAAAACAATTAACAAATGCTAATACCAAGATAACACAGATGTTCGAATTATCTGACAAGGATCTGAAAGCTGACACTATAGAAACATTTATACAACTATGAACATGCTTGAAACAAATGGAAAAAAAAAGACCATAAAGTTTCGAGTTCCAGCAAAAAAAGAAAAGAAAGCTGCTAAACAAAAAATTGGAACTAATGGAAATTTTAAACTGAATAGTGCAAATATCAAAAAAGAAAAGAAAACTCAAAAGATAGACTCAACAGGAGTATGACAGAGGATAGGAAGGAAGAGTAAACTTGAAAGTAGATTAGGAAAAAACTGGATATGAACAACAGAGAGAAGACAGATTTCAAAAGAAAAATAAAATGAACTGACCCCCTCAGGGGAATTGTGGGCCTATAACAAAAGATCTAAATTCATATCACTGAAATCCCAGAAATGAGAAGCAAAAGAGGTCAGGACTAAAAGGCAGTTTTTGAAAATTTCCCCAAATGTGGCATAATACATGCATATGCAAGAATTGGATAAATCCCAGATAGAAACACACAATTCCACACACAGACATATAGTCAAACTTCTGAAAACTAAACATGATTTAAAAATAAAATGTTAAGGTCAGCAAGACACAAATGGCAAAACTTAAAATAATACACAGGGAATCTCTCCTCAGAAATATTTAGCCTGAACGGAAGTGGCATGACATTTTTTTAAGTACTAAAACTGAAGAACTCTCAACCTAGAATTCTTATCCAGCAAATACTTAGTAGTGAAGAAGTAAAGACATTATCAAACAGTGGAAAACAAACAATTTGTTATCAGCAGATTTACCCCAAAAGAATGACTAAAATTCCTGAAACAAATTAAATAATAAATAAGGAACCTCATAACATCAGAAAGGGAGGAAGCAAAAAGGAAATAGTAAAAGTATGGATAAATGCAGTAGATTTTCTTCTTCATTTTTCTAAATAGTGTTTGAATATTGGAGCAAAGGTATTAATATTGCTTTATTTGTTTTTTTAAAAAAGTATGTTTAAAAACAAAAAGGCCAGGAGCACTGGCATGTGCCTGTAATCCCAACTACTGGGGAGGCTGAGGCAACTAAGTTTGAGTAACTAAGTGATACCCTGTCTCAAAATACAAAATAAGAAGGGCTGAGGATGAAGTTCAGTGGTAAAGCACCCCTGCATTCAATCCCTAGTACAGAAAAATGGTGTGTGTGTGTGTGTGTGTGTGTGTGTGTTGTGTGTGTGTGTGTGTGTTGTGTGTGTGTGTGGTGTGTATAATATATGTATATAAAAAAACAGGCAAAATTCATTCTATGAGGTCAGTGTTACCCTGATACCCAAGATATTATTACCCAAGATATTATGAGAAAAAAAAAAAAAAAACTAGATACCATTATCTTTTATGACTATAAAAATGAAAAATACTAGCAAACTAAATCTGGCAAAAGGATTATATACCATGACAATCCAGGAATGCAAGGTAGGTCTAACATGAAAAATAACTGATATACTAGACTATATTATAAGAATAAAGGATAATAACCAAATTGTAATCTCAGTAGATACATAAAAAGCATTTTACAAAACTCTAACACTTTCATGATAAAAACATTGAACAAACTGGAAATAAAGAGAACATCTCCCAAATCACACAAGAAAACCCCACATCAATATCTTACTTAATTGTTAAAGACATTGCTTCCCTGCTAAGGTCAGAAGCAAGATAAGCATGGTTAGTCTTGCCACTTTTGTTTATTATTGTACTGGAAATTCTAGTCAGTATAATTAGCCAAGAAGAGAAATTAAAGAAAAGCACACAGAAGGGGATAAAGTAAAGCAGCTATAGAGCTACACATCCAATTCAATTCCCATTCAGTCATTTTTTGTTTGTTTTTGGAGAAATTAAAAAACTGACCCTAAAATTCATTTGGAAGTATATGGAAGCCAGAATTGGCAAAATAATCTTAAACATAGAACCACAAAGTTGGAGAATTCAAACTTCCTGATTTTGAAACATACTACAAAGCCCCATTAATCAAGACTGTGTGGTACTGACATGAAACTAGACATGGAAAAGAATTGAAAGTCCAGAATAAATTTATAGTCAAATACCTTTTGGCAAGGAAAACAGGACAATTCAATGAGGAAAGAAAAGTCCTTTCAACAAGTGGTATTGAATAACCAGATATGTACAAGCAAAAGAAGGAAGTTGGTCCTTTTCCTTATGGCGTACATAGAGATTAAGCCAAAGTGGATCATAGAACTGAATGTAAGAGCTCAAAGTATAAAACTCTTAGAGAAAATATAGGAGTTATTATTCATGACCTTGGTTAATCAAAGACATTTTAGATATGGCACCAGAAACATGATTAAAGAAAAAAATAAATAGAAGTCATTGAAATTAAAAACTTCTGTGCAACAAACAATACCATCACAGAGTAAAAAGAGAATCCACAGAACTGGAGAATAGTTTAGCAATCATCTTTCTGATAAAGGACTTGTATCCAGAATACACACACATCCACACACACGTATACATTACAACTCATTAATAAAAATATAAATAACCCAAATACAAAATAAGCCAAGAATTTAAACATTTTTCCAAAAAAGATATAAAAATGACCAATAATCACATAAAGTAATGTTCAACAGTATTAATCTAATGCCAGAAAAATGCAAATCAAAATTACACTACAACGGCTAAAATAAAAACATGCTATATGATAGCCTCCTAATAGGATTAACAGCAAATTAATCTTAAAAATCATAAAATAGCAAGTATTGGTGAGGACATATAGAATCCGAGCCCTCCCACATCACCAAAAGCATTATACAGATTTAATGCAATTCCTATTAAAATTCCAACATCTTTCATAGAAATAGAGAGAGTAATCATGAAATTCATCTGGAAAAATAAGAGACCCAGAATAGCCAAAGCAATACTAAGCAAAAGTGAAGCAGGAGGCATCACAATATCAGACCTTAAACTATACTACAGAGTCATAGTAACAAAAATGGCACCAAAACAGACACATGGACCAATGGTACAGAATAGAAGACACAGAGACAAACCCACATAAATACAGTTATCTCATACTAGACAAAGGTGCCAAAAACATTCATTGGAGAAAAGATAGCCTATTTAACAAATGGTGCTGAGAAAAATGGAAATCCACATGTAACAAAATGAAATTAAACCTCTATCTCTCCCCCTGCACAAAATCAACTCAAAGTGGATCAAAAACTTAGGCATCAGAACAGAGAACCTGTGCCTAATAGAAGAAAGAGTAGGTTCAAATCTTCACCATGTCAGCTTAGGACCTGGTGTGCCCCTAAGGCACAAGAAGTAAAATCAAGAATCAATAAATGGGATAGATTCAAACTAAAAAGCTTCTTCTCAGCAAAGTAAACAATCAATAACATGAAGAAAGAGCCTACAGAATGGAAGAAAATCTTTACCACATGCACCTCAGATAGAGAATTAATCTTCAGGATATATAAAGAACTCAAAAAACTTAACGCCAAAAATACAAATAACCCAATCAATAAATGGGCTAAGGAACTGAACAGTCACTTCACAGAAGAAGAAATACAATCCATCAACAAAATATGAAAAAATGTTCATTATTTCTAGCAATTAGAGAAATGCAAATCAAAACTATCCTAAGATTTCATCTCACTCAAGTCAGAATGGCGATTATCAAGAATACAAGCAATAATGTTGGCAAGGATGTGGGGGAAGAAATACACTCATACATTGGTGGTGGGAATAAAAATTGGTGCAACCATTATGGAAAGCAGCATGGAAATTCCTTAGAAAACTTGGAATGGAACCATCATTTGACCCAGCTATCCCAGTCCTTGGCCTATACCCAAAGGACTTAAAATCAGCATACTACAGTGACAAAGCCACATCAATGTTTATAGCAGCACAATTCACAATAACTAAATACAATAACTAAACTACGGAATCAATCAAGATGCCATTCAACAGATGAATGAATAAAGAAACTATGGTATATATACACAATGGGCTATTACTTGAAGAATGAAATTATGGTATTGTCAGATAAATGGATAAAGCTAGAGAATATTATACCAGGCAAAATAAGGCAATCCCTAAAAACCAAAGGCCAAATGCTTTCTTTGATAGGTGGATGCTAGTTCACAATAAAGGAGGGGGTTGGCTAGGGAAAAATAGAGGTACTTTGCATTAGGCAGAGGGGAGTGAAGGAAGGGGAGGGGATACAGAGGATATAAGGATAGTGGAATGAATCAGACATATATGTACATATATGATTACATGACCAGTGTGATTCTACATCATATACAACCAGCTGAATGAGAAATTATAATCCATTTATGTATGACAATGTCAAAATGCATTCTACTGTCAAGTACAACTAATTAGAACAAATAAATGGAAAAAAAAGAATCAGAGCCCTAATGCATTGTTGGGGAGAATGGAAAATGGTCTAGCCAATTAGGAAAACCACCAGTTCCTCAAAGCATTAAATGCAGAGTTACAAAAGAATCAGCAATTCTACTTCTAAGTATTTTCCTAAAAGAAAAAAAAAACTTGCACAGAAATCTTCATAGCAGCAATAGTCATAACAGAAACAGTCCAGATGTTCTGCAGCTGATTAATGAATAAAGGTGAAATGCAGTATATCTACACAATTAAATATTATTTGATAATAAAAGTAATGAAGGACTGATATATAATACACATGAATGGGTCTTGAAAATAGGATGCTAAGTGAAAGTAGCCAGTCACAAAAGGTCACATATCACAAGAAAATTCCAGAAGAAACAAATCCATAGAGATAAAAAGATCAATGGTTACATAGGGCAGGGGCAGGAAATATTGAGGGGAAATAGGAGAAATGGGGGCTAATGGGTATGGACTTAATGGGTATGGAATTTCTCCTTGGGGTCATGAAATGTTATAAAATGGATTGTAATGCAAGTTGTACAATTCTGTTAATATCCTAAAAACCAATGAAATGTCTATTTTAGGTGGGTTAATTTATGGTATGTGGATATCCCAATAAGCAGTTGAAATTGTCAACAAAAATAAGACAAGCCAGGCATGGTGGCACACAACTTGTAATCCCAGCTACTTGGGAGGCTGAGGCAGGAGGATTGCAAGTTCAAGGCCAGTCTGGTGAAAACCAGGCCTCAAAATAAATAAAAAGGGTTGGGAATGCACAGCTCAGTGGTAGAGTACCCCTTGATTATATCTCCAGTACTAGAAAAACTTATATAAAATTTTAATGACATAGGCAAATTATTATGTGGTAATATTAAACAAAACAGCTGAAAACAAATTTATGCATATTTACATATGCATATGTTCAACTATATATGAAGTATATGCATAGAAGTCTCAAAACAAATATACTAAGCTAATTATAAAAGGATCGTTTCTCTTTATACTTTTGTGTTCTATATAAAATTTCTACAGAGTATGAATATTTCAATCAAAAAGAAATTTTTAAACAAAAGTGATAACAACTCTGGGACCTACTTTCTATGAATCTGGTCTGATTACTAGTAAATTTGCTTACTCAGATTTTTATCTGCACATTTTCTCCTATTTTTCTATGTATTTCTTCTCTATCTTCTTAACTCAGCAAGAGGAGCCCATAACTAATACTCAGTTATTCACTTCTTTCTCATTTCTTATATAGAACCTGCTAAGTTCATTTGCACCTAGTGAATAATCAAAAATATTGCTTACTTGTTGGATAGCTGGCTAATACGTTAAGATTTTGGAGATAAGACTCAATGCATGCATTTAAGAATACTGTTTTAGTTCGGGATTTTTGTTTGTATGTTTGTGTATTTCGTTTCTTTGTTTTTTGGTTGTTGTGACCAAATACCTGACAAGAATAATGAGAGGAAGAAAAGTTATTAGGGTCTCACAGTTTCAGAGGTCTCAGTCCTTAGATGGCCAACTCCTAAGGACCATAGGCTCTGGGCCTTACAGAACATCATGGTAGAAGAGTGTAGCAGAAGAAAGTGACTCAGGACATCTCACCAGAAAGGAGAGAGAATTCCCTTGCCACAGACAAAATATATACCCTGAAGGCATGCCCCCTAGGAACCACCTCCTCTAGCCACACCCTACCTCCCTACAGTTACCACCTAGTTAATCCCTACCAAGGGATTAATACACTGATTAGGTTAATATTCTCATAACCCAATCATTTCACCTGTAAACTTTCTTGCTTTGTCTTATAGGTGAAATCTCGGGGGACACTTCATATCTAAAACACAACCAATACTATTTCCATTCATGAAATAGAGTCTGGGAATAGTCAGATCCAACAATAAACCACTTAGAAAATATAAATATGATTTATTTTATTAAGTTGAATTCCGAGTGTTTTCATTTACACAATTTGCATCAAACAGATTGGAAGAAAAAATTACTTGGTGGTTTAGATGATTTTTCAACCAACTTCTCTTGATGTTAAAGATACAATTGAGGTAAAGAGATATTAAATAATTTGGGACAGGGAAAAAGGGGAAAATTACATCAAAAAGAATTAAGATGGTTATAATAGCTAACATTATTGAGCATTTGCTCTAGGTCAGGTGTGGTTCCAAGAAGTCTGTATTCATTTCTTCATTAAATTCTCCCAACAATCCTAAAAGATAAGTACTATTGCTATCCTCTTTTTATAGATAATGAAACAGAGGCTTATAAAGTTTATGCTCACTTAATTTAAGTTTATGAAGTTAATATCAAAAATTCAAACTTAGATTTGTCTGAGTCCAGAGATTGAACTTTGAAGCATAAAGTGCTACATTTTCATTTTGCCAAGAACATATAGTTCCATCAATTCTCTCCTTCCTGGAATAAAACTGATTAAAGATCTAGCAGATGCATTACAGTGAGTTACAAAAAAAGAAGTAGTTTCCCTCCCCACCCCACCCCCCTTTTTTTTTTTCAAATGAAAAATAAGGTATTTTGAGGAGATCCTTTTCCTATGTTTCATTACCTTCTTTGGTGACTTTGGAGGAGGAAAGGAAATTCCATCCATTCCAATTCCTTAGGTAAAGGAACCACCTCACTGAGCCACAAGGGCCTCTTGAAGAGTGAGGCCAACACCTTCCCTTCAGCTCCAGAGGCCTCAAGACCAACACTCACCAGATTTAGAGCTCTGCTCTCCTCATGCCAACCTCCTCACCTCACTTTTAGTTCTTATCAAACTCTGTCTCTGCATGGAGTCTTTTGCTTGGTAACTCAGTTCAGATTCTGGCACACAGAAGAATATGTCTTCTGGGACTATATGCTAATAGTTTTGATAAAGAGCACCAGGCTCTCATCTCTGTGATTACAAGCTTACTACATAGTCCATCCCCAACACCCTGCTGCCTCTCCACCTCCTAAGCCCTTACCGTCTGATGGAGCATCCTCTTGCCCAGCACCTGAGGTTCTACAAAAGCATTCTTCATCAGACCTTCATCTTCACCTCCCCTCTGTCCCTCCATAGTCATGTATGGACAAGGACACACACACACACACACAGAGCAGGATCTGATAAAGCAAGTGTGTGGTGCTGATGGAAGCAGGCAATATGCGGTTCCCTGTCACATTTCTAGAACTTTAGACATTATTTAATAGACATAAGTCTAAGAAGAACCTGAGGGAATTTGCTGAGCTCTGGGGAGGGAGCACACAGAAATCATGGAGCAAAAAGGAGTCTTCAAAGATGCAATAGAACTCCTGTGTTTATCTGAGAAAAAAAAAATCTCCAGGGAAGAAATTATTAAACTTTTCTGCTACCCATTTTGAGGTCTGATCCTTTACTTCCCAGGAGGAAGAGTCAAAAGAAGGCAGTTTTAAAGCAACAAAGTCAAAGCACCAAGGCAAAAGTGAGGTGAATGTTCCCAGATGTTTTAGTCAGCTTTTTCATTGCTGCTAACTGAAAGATCGGAACAGAACAACTGTAGAGGAGGAAAGGTTTATTTAGGAGCTCATGGTTTCAGAGGTCTCAGTCTATAAATGGCTGGCTCCATTCCTCTTGGCTCAAGGTGAGGCAGGACATCATGGCGGAAGAGTGTGGCAAAAGGAAGCAGCTTATATGATGATCAGAAAGCAGAGAAAGACTCCACACTCCAGATACAGAATATATACCCCATAACCACGCCCCCAATGAACCAAATCCTCCAGCCAAACCCCACCTGCCTCTAGTTACCACTCAATTTATCCCATCAGGGATCAATTAAGGCTATAACCCACTCATTTCTCTTCCAAACCTTCTTGCATTGTCCACACGTGAGCTTTTGGGGGACACCACATTTAAACCACAACACCAGAGGAAGTAAAATTTAGAATTTGTTGGCAGTATTTAGGGCATGTTGAAGAAGAAGGAAGAGAAAGAGGAGGAGAGGAAAGGAAAAGGTGGAGAGGAGGGAGGGAGAAGGGAAGGAGAAGAGTAGTAAGCTTGGTAAGGAAGAACTGAATCAGCCAAAAATATTTCAGATGTTGAAATTCCATTACTCCATTGATGTTTCTAGCCAACTAGAATGTTTTCCCTTTCCTCCTCCCCTTTCCCCCCATAATAGGGATTGAGCCCAGGGATGCTTTACAACTGAGCCACATCCCCAACCCCTAGCTCTTTTCATTGTTTTGTTTTCAGACAGGGTCTTGATAAGTTGCCTAAGCTGGCCTCTAACCTCCTATCCTCCTGCCTCAGTCTCCTCAGTCACTAGAACCACAGATGTGTGCCACTGTGCAAGTCTCTCTTTCCCTTTTTGCTCAATTATTTTCTGTTGTTCACATTGTACCTCTTCTTCCAACTACATTAGTTAGTGCTTTCCTTTCCTGTGGTATTTGTACTCTGTCTTTATGGCCTTTGATTTCTCTTGTCTAAATTTCAGCAACTGCTTGCTATATTCCATGCCCAGTGCCCCCACCTCCTACGTGCTGGCTGTCTGATGGGGCTTCCTCTCACACAGCTCCTATCCTCTCCTACCACTCACCCTGCTTGAAAAATTCACAATGTCTAAATCAGCCTGGCAGGTAAGGCCTTCCACAATTTGACATCAACCCACACTTCCAACCAACCTTATTTTTTCAGCTCTCAGCTTCTTATTAATAACATACATCAGTAAATCTTGAAGTTTTGATGACAAACAAGGAGGGATGCTCACGGAGGCCCAGTCACAAATACATTTCTTGCTATAAGCAGAACTGTGAAGAAAACAGCAGAAGTAGCTTCTCCCCAGAGAAAAGTAGCTGAATGGAGACAAAACTGACTTCAGCAATTAGCATAGAATCCTACTGAAGATGCACTTGCACTGTGACACTATCCACCCGGACTAGAAGAAGGGCAAGGGCCCTAACACCTACAGCACAGAGGTGACAGAAGAAGCTGAGTAGAAAAGACATTGTTCATTAAGCTTTGTTCCAAAACTGACAGGGAAGTAGCATCTTCCAACACAATTTTACACATTTACAATCCTCTTTTACTCTGATCCACCTAAGGCTAGACACATTCGCTTTCTTCTTTAAGGAGCAGATTTGGGTAGACAGGGGATAAGAGATTGTAATCAGGCTGAACTAGGTTGCTACTATTGTGAGTTGGCCTACAATAGGCTTTCAAAAGGCCTCCAAATAAGCTTTCAAAATAATGGAGGGCAGTGAGTGGCTCATCAAGCCAACATCTGCTTAGGCCTGAAAGGACTCGCTTGCCAAAGGCATTGTTAGATCGGTTCTCCAACTAGTCAAGGAAATTTACTTTGATGAACACAGACAGGCATTTTTCACAATCACCGTTATTTACAGTTGCGAATGCTGTGTGAAATATAGTACTTAAACTCAGCTGTGATTTAACACTACCTATTTCCATAATGAATGTTCAAAAGGATGAATCAATAGCCCTTCCAATAGAACATGTAATAGCTTTTAATAACAGAGGGGCATCTTTAATTATTTGAATTAAAATCAAGATCAAGGGGGTAAAAATTACAGCTTATTTCTCCACAGGGTTAACAGTCAACCACCAAAGAACATATTCAGTTTTCATTAGTTTATATAAATAAGATAAAACATTGTATCTGATCTGATAAGTAATAACTCAAGAAAGGAAATATATGGACTTGTTTTTCCTTCAAATGTAGATATATGCTTGTAACAGGAAGAAGCTCACCATTGGACTGGCCTGTTTTACACTGATAACAAAATAAAAAACCCTTGTGCCAATATCCTATCCCCTAAATATTACATTCTTCCATTTTGGAACTAAAGCAGGCAAGATCAAACCTTTATTTTTCTTTGTTTGCTTTTTAAACTAGTTCAAAATATTTTTTGCTTAACTAAATTTTTATTATTTTAAATTATTTGTCATCATCCAGTTTGAAAAATACTTGTTTGAATTAGGTCAAACTCATTCGTGTATGTACACACAATTGTTATTTTCACCATGCAATTTTAAATCTCCTTTTTAAATACAGGCACTTTCTACTCTTCTAAGATGAATACTTTTAGCAAGCAACCGAGGCGAGGCGTACCTACAACTCCCATGGGTGGGTATAGTGTCGATTGAACTTTATCCCTTCTACTTCAGATTCTTCTGATAGATCATGTGCACTGATGTGAGTTTATTTATTGTATCCCCTTCCTGTATCCCTAGATTACCATGACTTCAAAGAGTGAATTCATGCTTTTTCTGGAAGTTTCTAACCCTAATTAATTCCAAAGAGTAGCTGAGAAAACACACCATTAGCATCGCTCTGCTATCAGTGACCATGTCTTGAGGCAGGAGTCACGTTCTGCATGGTATTCCTATGATTTTGTTTAAACACAGACAGATTCCTCATGCAATGATCTTTTACAGTACATGTTCACATGGTAGGTGCTCACAAAATGTTTGTGAAGTGACTGAGCAAATAAATGAATCGACAGTGACTGCAGCCATACATGTATTTGAGAAGAGTGGAACAAACCCAACCATGTGCCTTTCCTTGATGAAATGAAAACCCTAGATTCTAATGGACACAGATTGCAGTATGGCTAATCAAAATCGTTCTCAGTCAACTTTACTGTTACAAATCATTAATTGAAAAGAGAAAAAAATGTGAATCTTTTATTATTTTTATGAAGAATGACTTACAGATTTTCAGAGTTGAAGGTGTTAGGGAGGGTTGTTTTAACATTAAAGTGCTTCTCTAATCCTTTTTTTAATTTGTTCTATTTGGTTACACATGACAGTAGAATGTATTTCGATTCATTGTACACAGATGGAATAAAACTTTTATTTCTCTGGTTGTACACGATGTAGAGTTACACCATTCATGCAATCATGCATGTACATAGGGTAATGATGTCTGTCTCATTCCACCATCTTTCCCACTCCTCTGTCCCTTCCCCTCCCCTCATTCCCCTTTGCACAATCCAAATTTCCTTCATTCTTCCCTTACCCCATCCCCTTTTATGTATCAGCATCTACTTTTCAGAGAAAACATTTGGCCTTTGGTATTGGGGGATTGGCTTTTCTCACTTAGCATGATATTCTCCAGTTCCATCCATTTACCTGCAAATGCCATAATTTCATTCTTCTTTAAGGCTGAGTAATATTCCATTGTGTATGTATACCAGAGTTTCTTTATCCATTCATCTATTGACGGACATCTAGGCTGGTTCCACAATCTAGCTATTGTGAATTGAGCTGCTATAAACATTGATGTGACTGCCTTACTATAGTATGCTGATTTTAAGTCCTTTGGGCATATGCCGTGGAGTGGGATATATGGGTCAAATGGTTCCATTCCAATTTTTCTAAGGAATCTCCATACTGCTTTCCAGAGTACGTGCACCAATTTGCAGTCCCACCACCAATGTATGAGTGTACCTTTTTTCCCAAATCCTTGTTAACACTTATTGTTGCTTATATTTTGTAATTGCCATTATAATTGGAGTGAGATGAAATCTTAAGGTAGTTTTGACTTGCATGTCTCTAATTACTAGAGATGTTGAACATTTTTTTCATGTTTGTTGATCAATTGTATATCTTCTTTCTGTGACATGTCTGCTCAGTTCCTTAGCCCATTTATTCATTGGGTTATTTGTATTTTTGGTGTTAAGTTTTTTGCATTATTTATAAATCCTAGATTTGTACTCTATCTGAAGTGCATGTGGTAAAGACTTTTCTCCCAATCTGTAGACTCTCTCTTCACGTTATTGATTGTTTCTTTTGCTGAGAAAAAGTTTTTAGTTTGAATCCATCCCATTTATTGATTCTTGATTTTATTTCTTGTGCTTTGGAGTCTTGTTAAGGAAATCTGGTCCTAAGCCAACATGATGAAGATTTGGGTCCACTCTTTCTTCTATTTGGTGCAGGGTCTCTGGTCTAATTCCTAGATCCTTGATCCATTTTGAGTTGTTTTGTTCAGGGAGAGAGATATGGGTTTAATTTCATATTACAGCATAGAATTTCCAGTTTTGCCAGGACCATGTGTTGAAGAGGTTTTTCCTCCATTGTATGTTTTTGGCCCCTTTGTCTGGTATGAGATAGCTGTATTTATGGGGGTTTGTCTCTGTGTCTTCTATTCTGTACCATTGGTCTATCTGTCTATTTTGGTGCCAATATTATACCATTTTTATTACTATAGCTCTGTAGCATAGCTTAAGTTCTGGTATTGCAATGCCTTCTGCTTCACTCTTCTTGCTAAGTATTGCTTTGGCTATTCTGGGTTTCTTATTTTTCCAGATGAATTTCATGATTGCTTTCTCTATTTCTATGAGAAAAGACAATGAGATTTTAATAGGAATTGTGTTGAATCTCTATAATGCTTAATCTCTTTTTTATGCACACACTCTCATCAGATGTTTTGGGGTTACCTCCTGAGTTAAACCTGGTCCTTAAAAGGTGACACTTCCTTAGTGTTTTTTCCTTGGCCCACCTCTCTCCTGATTCTGAGTAATATTCACTCCGGTGGTTTTGACTTCCATCTATATGCTCAGAATTTTTAAATCAGTATTTCTAACAGCAACCTTGTCTTGAGTTCCAAATCTGAGTATTAAGGTACAAAGTGAATATCTATATATACTTGGATATACCCTACTTTTCTAAATTCAGAACTTTCAAAAACTGACTTCTTCATTCTCTCATAACAAAATGAAAAACTAAAACAACAAAAGTAATCTATGTCTTCTTTCACTTATTAGCATTTCCATCTATTTAGTCATATAAGAAAAAAAAACCTGGTATTTGTTCTATGGTCAGAAAATGACAGCTCATGGATCTGTTTTCATAAATGATATTTTATTGAAACACAACAACCACCATTCATTTTGTTTATGGCTGCTCTCACTATTCAAAAGCAGAGGTTAGCACAACAGAGGTCATACAACCCACAAAACCTAAAACATTTCCTATTTGGTCCTAGCCAAAAACAGACTTATTGACCTCTGTTTTACAGAGTCAGTCTGTACATTCCCCCTTCTCCCTCTCTCTCTCTCTCTCTCTCTCTCTCTCTCTCTCTCTCTCTCTCTCTCTCTCTGTCCCTCCCTCCCTCCTTCCTTCCTGCCTTCCTCAGAAAAAAAGTTGCCTATTTTTCCCTCTTGGATATTTTTCAAGTTTATCCTTACACCTATTATATCTGGGCTTTCATCATCTCTCATCTCAACTAACTAACTCTTAACTGCATCCTTCACCTGTCACCAGGGCAATATATCTAAAGCATACATACAATTGTTAAACTATTGGGAGACAATTCTCCATGTGTCTCTAACATTTATGCACATCTTATGAACAGAGGTACTGACAGCTTTTGTTCTGGATTATCATTTCAGGAATATTTTTATAGCAAACATCCTTAGAAGATGCAGTATCTCCCTTCAGGAAAAAGAGCAGATTTGTTTGCTATCAGTTGATAAAGATTATCTCTCTCTTCAGGGCAAATTTGGGCAGACTTGCATGTATCTCTCTTAGGGAATACTGGCTAATCTTATGCTCTAAGATTGGGGTTTCTTGACTGTGATGTAAACCCACTGTGTGCACAGCATCCACCTGGCCCTACTTTCCTATTATTTCCATGGACCTCACACAATATGAACTTGAAGTGCATTCTGCCTTCTGTGATCCTGGAGTCTTGTGTCTTCTATAAGCATCAATGAAACTGTAACAGTCTTCCTTGCAAACAGATTAAATCTCAGACCCCTCATAATTCTTGACATTTGCCCCTTTCTCATTTCTTTCCATCAACTACAGACTGAAGTCCATGTTCTTTAGTCTGTGATAAATGGCCCTCAGTGACCTGGATGCACCTGTTCCTCTAGCTACATCTTCTGTTGTTCCCTACTAGCAATGTTAACTTGTGGTTCCTATCTGTTCATAGCTCTTTGATTAGCACATCCTATTCTAGGTCTCCCCACCTTTGCTTAAGCCTGAATTGCCTTCTAATCTCCCCAGTTACACTCCCCTTTTCTTCTTCCCTACCTCAGTTTTCCTTGGCCTACAACCTCTCTTTTTATACTTTAAGTGCAGTTCAGCTTTATCTCCTTGAAAGACCATCCATGAATGACTCATCCCAGTGTCCTTCCTCCAGGTTTGCCGAACCCCCTGAGAACAGCTCAGTCACTTGCCATTTTTTTTCAAGTGTCCCTGTGTGCTTATCTTGCTCACAGGCATCTAAATTCCTCAAGTGAAGAGGAAGTATCTTCCTCATCTTAATGCTCCCCACCCCCTCAAACTCATTTCATATGAGCACCTGTGGATGCTCTGGAAACATTTATTTAATGAATCTGAACTAAAATAAGCTAAACTGATGTCTTAACCCTAATGTCTTCAATTCTCATTCTAGGAATATGAAAAAATACATATTCACTTATATTCTTCGACTGGGAAAGTTGCTTTCCTGCTTCCTTTTAAAACACCATTTTTCCTTTTATAATATGATTCATTAACACTCAAGACTTCCCAGAGGAGGTAAGAATTTAATAAAATGTTCTAGAGAAGTTTGTTACTTTTCTAAATCTGGTTATGTTCTCTAAACCACATTGCATTTGCCAAATGATTCCTGTTATCTGTAATTGAAAACAGTCCAATTATTTAACACTAAGCACTTGAGAAATACACTGAATAATGCCAGAGAACATGCACCATGTGGACAGACGCAGCCTGGCCTGAAGACTCGACTCCTGGGGACACCCCAGTATGGCAATGTTCTATCAGCTCTAGAGAGAGTATTTTCTAGTCTTTTGGTTAATTGAGTGGGACAGAGTGTCACATTAGTTGCAGGGTGGGAAGGATGCCATCAACACATTTTTTCAGGTCAGCTTACATGAGGTGAAATTCATCTTTGGAAAGCACAGAGAAAGCTCTGCCTCTAGCCCTATGAGAACATCTCCAACTCCATTGTTGGTAGCAAACAGTGAATTAATAAATAGTGGACTGTTCATGCTCTCCTGATTGCTCCAGGAGAGAATTTATTCCTTTTTTAATAAATGAAAGAGATAGTCGGGGGGGAAGGATATAAAGAGAAAACACAATTGTTTGGCATTCTAAGTTCTTTAAAGTTCATATATTTAATCTCACCCATAGAAATAAAGTACTCCCAGTCAATACAGTCTCCTATCCAGAGGTTAGCATTGGTGTGCTAAAGTTCTTATATTATCTCTGAAAGTTTAAATGAACCCACAGATAATGCAGTAGGTAGAATGAGAATTGTACCATGCATTCCAAGCAAGGAATGTAATGTCTAAGGAAACTTGGCTAAAATATCCCTACACTAAATATTTCTTTGGATATCGTTTTTATACACACCCTGATGAAAAAAAAATGTGTCTTGTAGCTTTCCATTCACTTTTCCAGATAACAATCATCTCTGGTTACTGTGAACTTGGATTAAGAAATTTAATTTGACAATTTGGCTAATCCTACAACAACTGTCATCAAATATATTAATGTTTTCTTTTTTAAAAGCACAGTAACAGAAAATGGACACATTCTGCCTTTATTTCAAACTAAGATACAAAACTAAAACATTGCACCACGGCAGCTGGTTCACAAAACTTGTTCATCCTTTTCTGAATTGTTTGCTTACTACCACTAAAAAGTTGAATGCATCGAACCATATAAATATAATTCTTCCAATGTATTAATTAATGACTCTATGAAGAATATATTTAGACTTCATATGAGTGAGAGTGGTTCCAGAATTTGAAAACTTTGGCCATTAAAACATAATAGACATATGCGAAGTAGTCCATGATGGCATCCCTGATAGTCTCAAAGCAAATACAACAGCTTAGACTGCCAGTGTTTAGAGGGATGGAGCAAAGGCTGAGGGTCTTGCCAAGAGTATACAAAGTTCTGTCCTTAATTCCTCACTCCCACTAATGATGAGCTATCTGGGGACAGTATTTTCCTGAAGGCAGAAACTCCAAGGTCTGCTCTTAGACTCACATTATGGAGGTGTGGACAGTGGGCTGTATTTCACTCATTCTTTGTTTTGCTCAAGATCAGCACAGAAACATACAGTGTAAATACAAAGTCATAAACACAATGGAAAAATATGCAAAGATATCATAAGCCCACAAAAGAGAAGCATCTAACATGGAAGAAGGTTGGATGTCAGGGAAAGCACCATTCAGCGGGGAGAGTTCCCACAGACTCTGCAAGGCCCTCACTAATCCACAAAGTGGGAACCATTCTTTCTGTGAGTGTCTTTTAAATGTATTTTGTCTTCTATGAGTTATCATTGCTATTCATCATTTCTTTTTCATATGAATTTGAACCTAGGGGTTTTTTGTAGTATAGATATTATTATTATTATGTCATGTTTAATTAAAATATTTTTCCTAGCCTGATTTTTCCTTTTAATGTTAGTGATGTTATTTTGCATTGTATGGTATTTTAAATTTTTACTTATTAATACCTGTTATTTGCCAGTCAAAAAAAAAAAAAAAAAAAACCATAATAGAGCCAAGTGTGGTGATACATACCTAGCAGCATCTTGCTGAAGCTGAGGTAAGAGGATTGCAACTTCAAGATCAGCCTCCGCAAATTGGTGAGCAACTTAGCAAGACCCCATTTCAAAATAAAAATTAAAAAGTGCTGGGGATATGGCTCAGTGGCCAAGCAACCCTGGGTTCAACCTAGTATTCCCTCCCACAAAAAATAAAATAATAGAAAATGTTTATTTTGAGAACATATTTCTCAACATTCTGTGAATATGTTAGTATTTGATAGAAAACATAAAGATTTTCATCTTTTGCTTTCTTATAAAAATTATATAGTTAGCATATTATTTTAAGATAGTAGGAAAAACAGTAAGTGTGTGGCAAAGACAAAGTTTATGGTCTATTTCAAAGAGTACTGTTACTGACACTCAAGTACAACATATCTTTGTCTATTTTCTAAGGTTAACATTTTATGAAAGGAAAAGTTCAGGATCTCCAAAAGTAATCAATGCACTCATTATCAAAATTCTAAGCACATGATGCTCACTAGGGGACTGTGTCAAGAGAGCTAGTAAGTAGCTTTCCAATAATGTTGACAATGCAAGATTATTGCAATATTTGCAAAAGGAATTGCAACAAAAAAAAGACCTGCATATTTACTTCATTAGCTTTAGTCTTTGCCCCCTGAATAGTAGAGATTAAATTCATTTGCATCAAACTTTGGTGGTAATCTTGAAGAACTTATTATTCCCTTTCCAGCACTGTTTTAAAAGTACTTACTTTCTTTTTAGATGTTCTGAGATTTTTAACCTCTCAGGTACCAGAAACTTTCAGCAGAATATTCATGTAAAATCACGAATCTTTCATGACTGGGACCCTGGGACAACTGCAGCCAGATTTGTTGTGGGTTGTCCCAGGCACCGGCTATGCTGATAGTTACAGGGAATGTTCTCACAGCAGGGCGAGGTTTCCTTGTATGCTGATACTTAACCAAGCATGGTCAGCTGTGTTAAGTATGAGTAAACAACAAGCAAGGTATAATAGCTACTGTGTCCAAATATTTATTGTATGAAAGTTAGTGCCTTGCTGGCTCAAATATACTTATTATTAGACTTTGAAAAAAATTCAGGTGATATCTGGTGGCAAAAGTTTGGTGGCAATTGAAAATTCTGTAGTCTACCTTTACTTTGCAGATGACCTCCCAGATCCCCAACTACCATCTTCTTTGCTCTAAGAAGGATGACCATTTTAAAACAAAAGTTGTAGGCTTATAGGTTGCCTAAAGTAAAAGGTTGCTTTCATGGTTATTTATCATTTCTATTGTCTGAGACATGATTTCATCACTAATCTTCTGACTCATCATAGTTTTTGTTTTTCTCTCTGGAAGAGTTCTACCATATTGCACATTCCATTTTCAGTATGTTGATGTTTTTCACAGTTATATTTTACAGACTCATTTTACTTTTAAATTCATATTGCAGTTGCATTCTTCAGTTGCAGTTAACATTACAGTATTTTCTCCAGTACAGATAAAAAAAAAAACACATGTTTTCCTCACTCCTTCCAAAGCTCTTCTTTGAAGTGGATCCCACTCCTTGTAGAGGAGACTTTTGAATGACAAGACTAATTCCAAAGCAAGGATTTAAAGACCCACTAAAGACTCATAAGCAACTAGAAAAATCCTATTTTTAGTTAGTGCTATAGATAAAACAATTTGGTATTTACTCTAGCTCAATTTTATAACAAAGGAAGCACAAGTATAAATTAGCCCTTCTTTTAGTATAAGAAAAATAATGCTATCTATAATTAAAGACCATATGTTTTGATGTAGATCTGAAAAAAAAAATCTAAATTTTGGTCAGTATGGGGGATACCAGGGGCACTCAACCACTGAGCCACTCCCCAACCTTATTTTGTATTTTATTTAGAGATAAGGTCTCACTGAGTTGCTTAGTGCCTCACTTTTGCTGAGCCTGGCTTTGAACTCACAATCCTCCTGCCTCAGCCTCCCCAGCTACTGGGATTACAGGTGTGTTCCATGGTGCCTGGCAAAAGTCTAAATTTATAACTGCTAAATTAAAAAATTACAGCTATGGTTAATCCTTTTCAAAAACTGTCTTCATATAACTGGCATAATATTTATTGGTTAGCTTTTTTCCAGTTTACTGGAAATGTCCAAAAGCAGCAATAATGTTTGATTTCTTAATATAAGGGACCCAGTCCAGGTCTTGTCATCAAATCTTTGGATCTATTTATCTAAATTTATTTGTACAAATTCTAAGTGTATTTGAATCTAAGCCACTCACAGTTCTGACATATTTTAGGTCTGCATATTAGACAATTCTTCTGACTGTTAAAAACACGGTTTCAGTAAGGCAGGATGGGATGATTTCTAATCTTTCATTCTCAAAAGTTCAGTGTTCTAGAATCCTCCAAGAAATCATATTGTTTTCAATGTAACTTATTTCAGATCTTATGAGCCTCAAAATCTGGAGCACTTTCTTAAATCTATTCTTAATAATTTCTGCAGTAATAACTGAGACCTTTTACTGTCAGACACACAGAAAACACATTTCAATAGGAGAGAACAGAAGTTTTGACAGGTAGAAATGAACTGTAAGATATACTAGCAGTGTTCTAAGAAGTGGAAATGTTCTAATTCTCTGTTGCTATTAAATTGAAAGTGATATGCATTGACAAAAGCTACATATCTAGGTATGCTAGGAATATTGGGACCAAAGAATACGAAACATGGAAAAGAAGAAGTCCTTCCAGCTTGGTTGCATCATGATAAGATATCACCACTTTCCAGAGAAGGTGGGCTTCCAAAGAAACACATCATCCCACTGCTGTTCCCAAAGGAAGTTGTTTTGGGAAAAAAGAGAAAGAAAGCTGCCAATGTTGCAATGACTTAGGGTCTTCACCGTCATGGACACAGCAGATTCACCTGATGAGAAGATAAGTAAGAGAATAGAGGTTTTCACATCTATATTAGCTTAAGAAATTTCACTGAAAGTTTCACTGTCCATAATTATGTATTTATATTCACAGTTCTATTATAAATATAAATACGTCTGATATATTCTTGGTTAGTGAATATTTCTGAGTAGTGGCATTGTAGGTAGTGGGATGATGGAGAATTTTCACTGTGTAATTTGTACTACTTTGCATTGCTTACTTTTTATTTGTTTGTATTACTTTTTTTATTTTTTACAGACTGCATTTTGATTCATTGTACACAAATGTGGTACATCATTTTGTTTCTATGGTTGTACACAATGTAGATTCATACCATTCATGTAATCATACATATACATAGGGTAAGGATGTCTGTCTCATTCCACCATCTTTCATACCCCCCTTACTTTTAAATATAGCTGTTTCCTTTGTAATTTGTAAACAGAAACTGTGATATACCATATAGTTTGAATAAAACCTAAATTTGTCCTGACCATCCATGCTAAGAATTAATTTATGATGAACTATATACCCCTGTGACAAGTTTAATAAGTAAAACTTTACTTTTAGTTATTTAGTGGGTCTTCCTCTAGAATAAATCATTTAAAAATGAAATTCCAATGTGATATGGACATTAATAAAAATGCAGCTCAGTACTTGGCTTAATCCCTGCCTGCTAGGGGATATACAATCACAATACAGGATTTGACAGTTTCCCAAAGAGCACATGCCACATGCTGGGGCCTAGGGGACTTCTTTCAATTTCCATGTTTGCATTTCTCAGTGGGACACAAGTGATGGAAAATACATATAAGTGAGTGCAAAGCCTAAAAGACTCACAATTTACAATACTCAGGGTTCAGGTCAGCCAGGGATTAAAGTTGCTATGACTAGCCACTTAACTCTGTCACAGCACCCCTTCCAAATTCTCTCACCCATCAAAAAAATAATCATCACCACATCTTCAGTTTTGGTGCCAGGCACGCTTCTATTCATATTACACATGTCTTACCTACATTTGTCTAAAGTCTAATTCACGGTCTCCCATTCTTCACTGAATGTTCTCCAGGAAACTGATCCTAATATAAGACAGAAATTCCTACATAGGATGTTCCAGGGAATGCTCTCAGGATCAATACCTGTAGAGTTGGTGAGGAAGCAAGATCGGGCAGAGGGAGAATTTGAGTGGCACTGAAAACTCAACAGAGCCTCATTCAGTCCTATGAGGAAATTGGAGCCTGCAAAGTTATCCCTGGTTAGGCTAGGAAATCAGACATTAGTAACTCTCTTCAATATCTGTAGTTGCAGGCAGGGGCAGCACCTTGGACCAATGGCTCTCTGCAGTCCAGCCACCAGGAGCAATACAGTCATCTTATCCTAGTATCTGGGAAGTCATTGCTTCCTTTCTGAGAGCTGGATCTGAGCAGTGCTCCGTGGCATCCAGTACTCTAAATACAACAACATCTTTCTACAATATTGGCTCCTATTGAAGTAAGTTATCAAACTGAGCCCCTTGTTCTGTTTGACTCACTTGTATCTTCTTAATATGCCATCATGCATAAATATTTTCTAGTTTATAAATTTATCCAATTTGATTCAATTCAACAACTATGTGTTGAATACCCATAGTATGCAAAGCACTACCTATCTCTGGGGATCAAAAAATGGTTAGGTCATAACCATTAGGTTAGGTCATAGTGCAAAAGAGTAATAATCATGTTATGAAGTATTTATGAGGTTTTTCCATGGTCGGGTTCTGTGCATACATCTAATCCTCTAATAACATCATCAGTTAAGTTCCACTTTGATCTCCATTTTGCAATTTAGGGACTTCAAGACCACAAGGGTTTATTACATAGGAAACTCAGAAAAAGTCTTAAGTGGCAGGAGGGTAGTGCAGAACACAGTGAGCAAAGGTCAATGGGTAGATATTTGATTCAGTTTGTTATGTTCAAGGAAAGTATGGATTGTCTAAATATATGTGTCCAGTGGGTAATTGTATATTCAACTCTGAAGTTCAGATAAAGGATGAGGGTGAGATATCTTTGGGAGACTTATGATATTGTAGGTGAGGATTAAGACCATTGGGATAACTCACATTGTAACACTAGTAAATGACACCATTCTGCAATGAGTGTGGAAAATAAGAAGAGCAGTAGACTGAGGTCCAAACTTCAAGGAAGGGCAGAGAAGTTTTCAATGGCAGACAAAGCGTCAGAGATGGAGGAGGAATGTGCACTGTCACAGAGAAGAGACAAAGAGAAGTTTCCAGGGTCAAAGACATAAGAAAACCCAGATAACTCAATTGCCAATAAGTGTCTGTGCAGTCTGAAGTATGGGAGTCATTGCTGATCTTTCCCAGAGCTGCCTCTTGGCAGTGCAGACTGTGGGACTCTGATTACTCTGAGTTGGAAAGGTGAATGGGAAGTAAAGAGTGCAGCTACAGAATGCTGAGAATTCATTCTAGAAAGTTGAAGAGAAATGAGTACAAAATGAGAGCTCTAAGGAGGACTAATGTCAAAGGGATGTTGCTTTTTTTTAAACATTTACTATATGATTGACATGTCAGACACTAGGGAGAAAAAATGATTGAAATATGGTCCCTGCCTTTAAGGAACTCATACTCTAGTAAAGGACACAGAAATAAGAAGAGTCACACTAAATGTGATGAAAGCAGAAATAACTGTGTCATCAAAGGACCATGAGAAAAGGAGGGAGAAAGTCTGACTTTTCTTAGAGGTTAAGGAAGTAGATGAACTAGCAGATCAATAGATGATTGGCAAAGAATGGAACAGTTGTGGAACAGCATGGAAATGTGTAAAAGATGGGCACATTTGTTGAAATGAATGTTCACTGTGGCTGAGCACAGGAAACTGATGGAGACAAGAAATGACACTGGAAAATAAGACAGTTCAAATCACAAAGGGCTTTGTGTGCCACTTTAAGGAATTTAATCTTTTTCCACTAACTGATGTGGAAGCTTACAGCAGAGCTTTAAGCAGACCTAGTAATGTGAATGATTGTGTTTTATAAACTGGTAAGAAAGGAGAGTGACTTGGCAAAAGCAACTCAGGAGACAGGAAGATTGCTTATGAGTCCACTGTACTAACTCTGATAATTTACAGTGTCATGGGGAAATAACTAAAACAGTAAGGATGGACATGAAGTGGGGGGTAGATTTTAAAGAAGGCTAAAAGACAGAATTCCCACAATATAATTATACTAGTGGAGAGATGTAACAGGAAGAGAGCAGTAAAATATCATTTTAGATTAAGTTTGGGGGTTGAAATACAATGAGTTTGGTTCTGAGATGCCTGTGTGACACCTAAGAACCAAAACCTGCAAGCACCCAGTGCAATATGCATGTGTAGGGACAGGATGGACGGGATTTGGAGGTAGACATTCACCTGATGGTAGTTAAAGAAGAATGAACACAGCTGGAAGGGTCTGAGGACAGAACCTTGGAAAATACACATTTAAGGGATGATAGAGGTAGAAAGTATTTGGACCAGTTGATGTGGAAAATGGCAGGTAGGAATGGCCAGGAGAAGGTATAAAGATTATTAAGCGGCATTGAGTCTGGCCTAGAGTGGAAAACACGTCTGTAAGGGTTCTGCCTTATAGGACTGTATGAGTTCATGTACCAGTGTTAGGTGATCCAGAGGATGGGTGCACTGAGCCACAGTGGGACGTCTGCTGCAGGTAAGTCAGGAGGAAGCGTGTCAGGAGATTGAGAAAAGTGAGTGAGAAAGCAGTTGAGTTTCTATTACATAAAGAAAGATTTCAAATTGGAAATCCTAGGAATAAAATGAGACAGTGAAAGGGACTGGAGCCCTTGATGGTGTTAAAGAGCAAGTATGGGGTAAGGGCAAGGCAGAGTGAGAAAGGCATGACTGTGTTCTGGAATATGAGGCTTGAGATTCCAGAGGCCGAGCTGCTCCAGGGACAACAAGGTGTAGAACCTGGATTCCAAAGTGGGGCAGAGGTGAAGGTCATTAGGGTGGAAAGGTTCCAAAGCTCCCATGGTACAGTCTTACCACTGAATGTGCTTTACATATGTCCTGGCAGTGCCAAGCACAGATGGGCTTTCTTTTTGTTGTAAAAACAATATAACTACATTTTGGAAAACAGAGGGGGAGAGTTCCTCATGTTCCCACCACCCACACAGCTCTCATTTCCCACGATGCACATGGCTGCCGCCACGGCTCGCACACTTGTCTCTCCTGGTATCTTGACATTAGCATGAAAGTGTTGTGCATGTTATGACATAGCTTCTGTACTTAATGTCTGAAATATCAATTTGGGGATACTCCAGATCACAAACCCAGATCCTCATTTTTGTGAAACCAAACAAGAGGATTGTGAAATTTCAACCAAATTATCAGAAATAAACATGGACATGACTCATTTTTTTGTCTTACTATTAGAGACCCAGGAACTTCTGATTTCTCTTATCTTGGTGTTGCCAATGTCACTCTTCTCTTTCAACCAGCTGCATTCCTCAACCATTTGAAGTTTGGAATTTTATAATGCTGTTCGGAGTACAAGTCAAAATCGGTAGCTAGTAAGCACAAGAATGATCTGTGGCTCCTTCTTCCCTCCACTCCCCACCCCCACCAACGAGCTAGGGTTTCCTGGTAGAAGATCACTGAGAAGATTCTCTATATGTGCTTATCCCGGATACAAGATTAGAAAGTGGCAAAATTTCATTTGGTTCTTGCTTTTCCACCTAAGGCCCAAGAACATTGCCAATCCCTTCTGGGGTTGGAAGAGGATTATTTTAAATTTGATAAAAGACTGGCTGATTTAGTGGCATAATCATTCATTTTACTCCACTGCTGAACTCCTGCAGTCTTCTCTGGCAAGACTGAACCCAAAGGCACAGAAAAATTCTCATTATTCACTTCAGAATTAAACATGCAATGAAATCTGGAAAAGGCAAAACAAACAGGAATCTTGAAAAATTTCTATGGCAAGAGCTGTGTTAATAAAAGCTTTTAGGAACATGATCTGTGTCTGCAATCTGGAGTATCCCCAAACTGATATTTCAGACACTAAAAACCTATCCATTAACTTCAGAAGCTATGTCATAACACGCACAACGCTTTCATGCTAATGTCAAGATACTAGGAGAGACTAGTGTGCGAGCCGTGGCGGCAGCCATGTGCATCGTGGGAAATGAGAGCTGTGTGGGTGGTGGAACATGAAGAACTCTCCCCCTCTGTTTTCCAAAATGTAGTTATATTGTTTTTACAACAAAAAGAAAGCCCATCTGTGCTTGGCACTGCCAGGACATATGTAAAGCACATTCAATGGTAAGACTGCACTATGGGAGCTTTGGAACCTTTCCACCCTAATGACCTTCACCTCTGCCCCACTTTGGAATCCAGATTCTACACCTTGTTGTCCCTGGAGCAGCTCGGCCTCTGGAATCTCAAGCCTCATATTCCAGAACACAGTCATGCCTTTCTCACTCTGCCTTGCCCTTACCCCATACTTGCTCTCCCAGTCCTTCACTCATTTTATGCCTAGGATACCTTTTTATCCCTCCTGATGTCTCCAGACCTTTAGCTCACCAATCCTATTGATGATGACTGATATAACTTCTTTTCATATTTCCTTGTCTACATTCCACATCATTGATTTATTTTTTTTCCTTAGATGAATTATATTGAGAGAACATCTAATCTCGTGATAAATAAGAAAACCCCATTAGAAGACAGCTCTGGTCTCTAACCATGGCAAATTGGCAGTTGCCTATTCATGCCCTTCTTTCTTACTAACTGAACCCGATTTTTTTCAGGGTGACAATTTATGTAGTTGAAGATTACATTTCTCAAATTCCTTTATAGAATAAATTCCTTACAGAAATATATGCAGTAGTTATATGGGTAGGTTTCCCAGATGGGAAGGTTTTTAAATTCAACTTTTGAGTTTTTCTTTTTTTTTTTAAATCAGGTATATTAATTACACAGAATAATGGGTTTCATTGTGGCATATTCAAACATGCATATATCAATTTTTTAAAGGGCTTTCTCCTCAGTGACCATTTTGCCCTTTCTCCTTTCTTTCCTCTTTGTGTCTTTTGTTGAGGTATGATGACTGGAAGGTCAGCAGCCATTTTATTATCATGAAGAAACCTTAACGAAGGCTCTGCATGCTAAGAATAGTGGCATAGAAACCTAGAAGGAGCCTGGGGGTGTTGACAATATTTCAAAATTACTGCATAGCCCTGGACTTCCTGCTTGCATACAGTTTTTGATGTATATAAGAGAAAATGAACTTGTATCTCTAAAAAGTCATAGTCATCAGGTAATTGTTACTAGAACTTGGACAATTCCTAATAAACATAAAATTTAATTCATTCACTATCAAGTATTTGCTGGCTGCCTGTTCCAAATACAACCCTATGTTAATAAAAGAACATAAAAGAAGTAAAAGGATAGTTTTAGAGTACAAGTAAATATCCACTTCTTTTATTTAAAAAAAAAAAGATATATTATTTAGGGAAAATCATGGTGGACTTCATAGAAATCCTTGATTTTTTTTTTTTCAGGTATACACAATATACACCATGGGTTACCAAAAAGGGCAGCAATGAAAGGTGAGAGGTAGTGATTGAGAAAGTGACAAGACTTGAGTTGAGCCTGAAAGAAAAGTTCTCAGCAAGAACAGTTCCAGAAAGTTTCTTTCTCATGCTGGGAGGAAAATCATGAACACAGATCAGAAAGAAAATAAACTGAAGTGCAAGAGATGCTGCAGACCACAGCCTGGCTGCTTTCATTAGTCCGCCAATCTCTCTGTTCTGAAGATTTACTCTTTCAAAAGCACCACCTATTTACAGTAGACTTGGGGACAGTAGCTGAATGTTGAAAAATGTCAGTGGCTCTGGAGTTTCGTTATAATATAACATCAGCCTCCTTCATGAGAATGTAGGAGAATAGTAACTATCTAGGATTCAAGTTTTACAACTCTTTGATTTCACATCCCAAGTTGCTTGGTAATTTAGCACTTAGACTGAATGAAATCTCTCTTCATGATGGACGTTATTGGGTGTCCCCAGAACCTGGTAGGAAGCGCCCCTGGCTTGCTTTGCTCGGTGACTCTGCATCACTGTTTTGTCCTGTTGTGCTGTATTGGTTGATGTATTATATTGTCATAGGCTTTGTTGTAATATTTTACCAAACGATATCATAAAGGGATTTACTTGCCTTCCCATGGTCACAATTCAGAGAGCCATAGTAGCTCAGTCACTTAAGGTACCTATGGGCAATATTTAATCATCTGTGTATCACTGATAAAAGAAAAAAAATGGCTACAGTAAATATTCAGGTATTTCCATTTGTCCCTTTTCTCTCCAATACAGATCCAAACATGTCTCTAAGCCTTCAGTTAACTGACCCTCAATTCCTCCTTTCCCATGACTCAGTTTCTGTCTCTTTGAGTCCTTAACAATATTAAATTGTTTCTCAGATTTCTTCTACAGCCATTGAGTATTTCAGGATAAGGCTAATCTTTCAGTAACTCAATTCCTTGAGTAAAGGCCTTAACCTGCACAAACCCTCTTGGCCTGTTTTGATTTTGACAACCTGACTTAACTTTCTAAATCCTGGTACTATTTAAGAAAAACAAAAAAGTCATGGGTGGTGTGCTGGGCATGCCTGAGACCAAACTAATGTGGTCTGTGCAAGAAAGATCTTTGGAGAGCCTCTTGGGAGATGGAAGAAAAGAGAGCTGTCTCCTGCTCCAGGATAAGTACATACTGTCCTCATTCCCACTTTACATTTGTTTTCATTTTGTCCCACCACCTGGCAGTGATAGCAAAGAATAGAATCCTTCTTTAACTTGAAGGCACCAAAGCCAAACATTTCCCCCATGAAATGCAACAATTTAGGTAATGGCACCTTTTAAAACACCAGCACAAAAGGGCTTTGAGTCTTTGGATAAGATTACTAGCTTCAATTTTAGGTGTGATGGAAAAATCTAATAAGGAACATTTAAAGACGAACTCACTGGAGTTTGGACTATGACATTATACAGCTACACACTGCATTTTCTTATTTGAGATCTTAAAACAAATGAAAATTTGACTATTTTATTGTAATTGGAGTCCCTATGAGTTGTGAGAGGAAAATTCAACATTTTCTACCAGGAAGATTAGAGGCTATTTCTAGCAAAGCAAAAACCAGTTATTAAAGTTTTCTAGTTAAATGAAGACTTTGTGTGTTACTGAGGATGTGTAAGCAATTAGTGCCTACCATCAAAACAGGATATATAGAGCTGACTGCTGAAGTGGCAGGTGCATAAATAAAGCCCTATTCATCCATATCTAAACTCATTTTTTGCCTTTTGTGGCTAACCTCTACCTCAAGACATCTCAAATGACAACCAAGGAAATTTGTGGATTTGGGGTATGGACAAAGTGTCTAAGGTCCTTGTCCCATCACTCACTGGCTCTAGATCATGAGCAATTCACAATAACTCTGTGGGCAACAAATACCTCATCTGTAAAACAGGGTAAATAATACCTACTAGTTAGGGTTATCAGGAATTTTAGCAGTGATGTCTACAAAGCATCAAAGTATACAGGAGGTTTTCAGTAGATGATCAATATTTCTATAGTTAAAATAAACCACCATTTTTCTCCCAAAATGTACACACATATACACTGGGAGAATAGGGGAGTAGTTGAAAGAGACAGACAGACAGACAGAATGATGTGATGGTTCTACACTGTTAAGAGCTGTTTTCAACACCACAACAACACAGAAACATGTTTTCAATACTTTCTCATTCCAGGCATAATACAGAACTTACCTGGGCTATGGTTTTTGTATCAGAAGTCAGCTTCCATTCAGAGGAACATATTACTTTAATTTCCCAGAGAACGGGCAAGAAATGTTCTTCCAAGGTCAAAGAAAAAGATTGCCCATTAGTTGCATTCTCCCTGAGAGGCTGACCTGTCTGAATCTACCTCAATGAAGTGCTCCTTCAAATTTTTGGAAGAACTTTGGTAAAGTATAATGGGAAGAAATGGAATATGTGAAGGGGATGGAGCAGGTAAATTGTTTTTTTCCCCTCATTCCTGCTTACATGTCATTCTCATTAACATTTTTAGCTCTTCCAAGGCAGAGAAATATTGCTGAGAAACAGAATAAAGATCCCCCTTTCTTAAAGTACTATCTTCTCTGTTTGCCATTTTACCATGTCTCTAGGAGTCTGTAGTAGCTGCCCAGATGACTCACAGAGGACTCACTCGGTCCCCATGCACTGCCCTCAGTCAAAGGGAGCTGCCTCACTCTCCTGTAGCAGCCAGCTGGAGGTATAAAAGTCCTGCACCCTTCCCTCAATTCAGGAAGGGCTATTCCATTCTAGAGTCCCTCACCCCAAGGAATCTACTTAGGTCTCTGCTGCAACTGCATTGCAGTTGAAGTCCTCTTTCTACTCTGAATGGATACTGGATCTTCCTGCTTCCTCATAGGTCTTCCTAAGAGATTCCCCCACTTAACTTCCTGCATAAAAGTAGCCATTTCAGAGTCTACACCAAGGAAAAAGCCTACAACAGTGGCCTTGGACCATAATGGGCAGAACCTGGTAAGACTAGGCTGCTAGTAAAGCTCATGAGAGTCCACTAACATATGCACAGGTGTTGAGGAAGAACCGTGAGGAGCCAAGGAGGGAGTAAACTGTGAGTAACTGCTCACCAAAGACCGACAGGATACCTGCATATTTCTCATATAGGCAACCTAGTGGAAGCATTAAACAGTGGGTTCTAGAGCTAACTACCCAGGAAGAATCCTGACCCTTGCTGATCATACAACCTTGGGCAAATCCCTTATACTCTGTGTAACTTAGCATCCTTCTCTATGAATTGAGGCTAATGGTACCTACCTCATAAGTTTATTGGAAGAATTAACTGAATCAACATATATGAACCACTTGGATTGGCTTTGTCACATGGCATACACTTAGTAAATGGTAGCTTGTAAAATTCATGTGAGTGCCTGTATTAGTAAGTGTTTTGACACGGTAACAAATTTCCTGAGTCATCTAACTTATTTTTTAAAAAGTATTTATGTAGCTCACAGTTTTGATGGTTCAAAGTTCATGATCATTGGTCCCATTGATTTGGCTATTGGTGCAAGTGGAGAATGGTACCATATTATAGCAGTAGTACATGAAGAAGCAAACAATTACATCAAATCAAAGCAAAAAGAAAAGATGGGCAAGGTCCTAATACCTTTCAAGGGCACACTCCCAATAATCTAAAAACCTCTCAGGACACCTCACTTCTTGAATATGCACAGCACCTCCTAATGCTAACATCCAGAGAACCAAGCCTATATGGACCCATGGGTGACATAATTAAACAATCTAACCACACCCAAACCTAGCAGTGTCTGTTTTTAGGAATACACAAATAATCAGTTGCACATTTTTATCTCCATTGTTCCAGTTACTAAATTCCTTCAGGGTAAAGTTGATATATTTAATGGTTACATAAACACTAATCCACATATTCATGCATATATACATACCTATGTATTTATAAATGTACATTTGTGTATGTAGAGTACGTGTGTCAAACTATCAAAAACATATTTGTCTAAGAACGCCTTAGAGAAGCAGAGATTGCATTGACCTTAAACAGAGTATCTAGAAAGGAAAAAGGCTGCCCAGTTGAGCTCACCAGTGATCTGTACTACCCCGCTTCAGCTCTGATCCTTCACTTGGAGACAACTTCTCTGAGGAAAAAGGGAATAGCCTTTCAGTCTTGCAGGGTTGTAACTCTGACGTGATATATTCGTGAAAGGATTTAAACAGAAACAATGATGCCTACTTGGGTGTCAAAATTTAATCTTTCTCTGATATTACATTTGTATAAAGCACCTGAAGTCAAAAAGTTGGTGAATGAGCATGAGTTAACAGATGGTTTCTTTAAAAATGCATCCATTTTAAAAATGTGATATCCCAATTACACATAGTATCTCTAGTTGGTATCCTGTTTTTAACCATCTAGGGAGACATTAAAGTAACAACATATAAAAATTTAAAATCAGAGGATAGCATAGAAGACTTGTAGTTTAAACTCCTTCACTTCACAAATGAGGAAGCAAGACATGGAAAAGCTAAGTGGTCATATGGAATTTTTTAATGTTTTATGACGTTCTGAAGATCAAGCAAACACCAAACACTCAAATACTTAAGATATATTCATAAACACACACACACACACACATGCGCATATATATATATATATATATATATATATATATATATATATATTTCAAATATATACTTTCAGCCCTGCCATTTAAGGTAGGATCGAAGCAAGTCCATAGGGAATCTGAGCCTACATTGATCTGTAGGATGCAAAAGAGAAACCCAGCTTCAGCTCTTGAAAGAATGACTGGAACTTGCCAAAAGTTTTTCATTATGCATTTTTGGACCACATGTGCATAGAGAGCAAAGGAGGATAAAAATGCCAGTCATTGTCCACTTTAAACAATTTAGAGTCCATCTGTAGGGTAGGGATATAAAAGTGGCATGAGCATTGTTATCCAATACAAGGAACAATAACAATAAGGAACATTAGTAGGGTGCTTTATAGATTACAAAGTATTTTCAAACACAGTCCTTTCTATACTGATGATGGAAAACCACCAGATGAGTAAGCTTCTGTTGTTGTTATTACTACTATCACCTCCAAATGAATAGACTTAGATTGGCTATGAAATCTTCTCCAGGTCACACGCCTGAGCCAGGAAATAATACGTAGTTCTCACTCCAAGTTCTGGGCATGTTTCCCTATTCAAAGGTGCTTATTGCCACAATACATCAGTTTAATGATTTCTACGGAGCTCTTTCTTCACAATTGAGTATGGAAGTAGGTAAAAAATGAAGTCAGAAAAATGAACTACTTACTACATACAGATAGATTATATGCTCAGAACATGGTCACTCATTCAGTATCAAAGTTTATGGGTGTATATGAAGGACTAAATCTGAGATTCTTTGGAGACAACCTGATATGTGTGTGTGTGTGTGTGTGTGTGTGTGTGTGTGTTAGAGATAACCTGATTTGTGTGTATGTGTGTATGTGTGTGTGTGTGTGTGTGTGTGTGTGTGTGTGCGTGCATGTGCACATGTGTGATTTGGGGCATCAAACCCAGGGCCTTGTATATAGTAAGCAAGCACTTTACTGAGCCACATCACCCACCCTAAGAAACAACATTATTTATTATGCTAATTGTCTAGAGAGCACGTAGTGTCCCTACAGACATTGTGTGCTCTTATACTTAATGTGTTCACTTTTTGCTTCCTGTGGGACAAAGATTATTCAGACTCCTTCCTCAAGAGCTTTCCCAAATCAAGCGGCACCCGGCCATCTCCTTCAGTGTGAAAAGGTGAAGGGATATGGGAACCGAATAGTAATCCCCCTAGACTTTTGAGCAGGAGAACAGAAGGATTTAAGCAGCGTAATTTCTTTAATGATTCGACCTCCTTGCGCCAGGCCCTGCCCCATGAGCATCCTCTATTTTTGTACCTGACCCAAACGGACCTATCTGAAGAGGCAGTCGTGACAGTGATCTTCAATCAGGGGTTCTCACGACCTCAAAAATGTAGATAGAGGCTGTTGAGAACAAGAGCTCAGAAACAATCTAGAAGGATGATTATGCTTACCTAAATATGCACTGAGGTAAAAGACACCCAAGAAAAATTATGGTATCATATTCCTTGAAAGGAATTAGCATAATATATTCTTTTTTCTTTAATATTCTGCATCATTTTCCTGAAATTGTAAAGTCATTTTCACTTTTTAAACTCTGCATTATTAAGATCTGCAAAGAGGCTCAAACCTGAATTTGTGAACAGGATACACTCAGAGCTTAAATGTGATTCGGAGAAACATATATTTGGTTACTGCTTTGTGGATTTCACAATTAGTTCCAATTTGACTTGTGAGAGGCTATCCTTAAATTGTTTTATTTATTAGCTATTCTGATCTCTAAGGTGTCCATTTATGGCATGCCGGAGGGGAGCATCACATTAGGAGCAGATCTTAGAAAAATGGAAAATCTGCATGGAGTGCTTAAACAGAACTTTGAACACAATTCAATCTGGAACACATAATTACTTCATGCTGACTGAAATCAAGAAGTAAATATGTGACTGTACTCACAGATGTAATCACAGATTACAACCTGTGCCTCATCCCTGCCACCTACTCCAAGTTACTCTTGGCTGGATTTCTTAAAATGATGACTCCTTGCTTCTGTAACTTGATGCATTGTGTTCCTAGGCAATTTACTATGACCAGTGCCATTAGTTGGAACTTGAGGAATATCTCTAATGAGATTAAAATATTTTCATAAACATATGCAAAAAATTTCTTTCCCTTTTCTATTCATTTCACTTTCTTTAAAATAGAAAAATAGGAATAGTCTACAATACCTCTTGGATTCCTTTTCAGAAGAGTGATGACTGTTGAAACTCATCATTTTAGAAATACTGCTTGAATTATTTTTACTTAAATAAATAATAACTGATGTTTGTCAGGAAGATTTCATCTGCCACTTTCCTATCCTTTAGCCCAAACTCTATACCTGTCATCTTTTCTCCTAGAAAAAATATTTTGTCATTTGTGAATCTGAAGTTTTTATTCATCTAAAAAACAATTTAAATGCCCAGTTTTAGTTTCAGTACTGATCCCAGGTAATCCCACTTTATGTACTGTTAAAATACTTAGAAAATACTTACACATTCTGTTGTTTTAGGTGTCCCAACCAGTCTTTTTTCCATAACAGAACTTGATCTCCAATCCACTGGTAAGTTTTAAAAACTGTCCTCAAAGTGTTTGCTCTGACCAAATGTTTATTTACGTGTTAGAGGAAAAGAAACATTTCTTGCAGTGAATTCTGCTTCATGGGCTTTCAATGAGTCTTCACTTAATCTTGCTTTCCACCAAATTCCAGGTATAGCCATAAAGCACCTCAGGCTGTATTCTCCTTGTTCTCCTCTGGAATCTTTCCAATGAAAGGAGGCCATTCTGGAAATCTGTTAAGAATGCTCAGCATAGCACTCTGACTGAGAAAGCTCCCCCGGCCCCCGCCCCCCGCCTTTTCTCCATGGTACATTCATTCTTACTCTTTAATACCCAGTTCAACTTTCATCTTCTTTGTGAAGTTTTCTGTCATCCCATTCCTACTTGAGAATTCACTCATCCTGTTTACATGAGCAAAATCAAGAATATTTGGGAATCAGTGACCAGAAACCCTTCCTTCTCAGACTTAAGAGTGATAGGAAATCAGATGGATGACATTTTAAGGTCAACAGATATAATAGTAGGAGAGATTTGTTGAACAATTTTGACCTCCTCATTGCACACTTGTTTTGGAGTCAGATAAGTCAAATGGGGTTCCAGTTAGATGATTGTAAATTATTTAGACATAGGCAATTCATGTATTCTATTTCTTCTTGGAGTGAGCTTTGGTAGTTTGTGTCTATTTAGGTATTAATTAATTTCATATGAGTTGTTTTTAACACACCTTGTTAACCTCTAAATGTTGGTGATAATGAAAACCAAAATTAAGGTTAGACCATTAAATGCTTAAGACACATAATTTGCTGGATCTTTAGTGATCAACATTTTCACTTGTAATGATGGTTATTAGTATCTTTTCTCTCCCTCTCTCTTTTTTCCTATTTGGGTTGGCTAAAGTTTTATCAATTTTATTACTCTTAAGAATCAGCTGTTAATTTCATTGATTTTTTTCTTTCTTTTTTTGTTGATTTTTCCATTAATTTCTGTTCTTTTTTCTATTATTTCCTCCCTTCTGTTTATTTTGATTAAATTTGTTCTCATTTTTCTAGATTTTTAAGAACATTGATTTGAGAACTTTCTTTTTTTTCCTAACATAAGCATTTGGTATTGTAAATTTCTGTAAACACTGCTTTGGCTTCATCTCACAAGATATTTTCTAATTTTTCTCATGAAGTCTTTTATCCATAGATCATTGAGAATATGTTGTTTGAATCCCAAATATTTGAGGATCTTCCGATAATTTTGCTATTGAATAATTCGATTACTGCTCTTCAACTGGTTCTAAGTTGGAAGCTGTCACTTTGCTCCTGCTCTCTAGGCTATGATGGTAGGTCCTTACTAATTTTTTAACTGAAAGCTGGCTTCCAGCTTCCCTCTTCACCTTGCCCTTCAGTAGTCTTCATAGCTCACATCTGGATATGTCTATCTCCCTGTTTTCTATGTGATCGGATAGAGGGAGCACCAACAACAATAAATTTGATAGGAAATCAAATGGAGATCAATTAAAAGATTGTCAAGGCGCACTAAGGGTTTGGTAGAGATGAGTTAAATAATGTATGCAGTGGAGTGAATTTCTCCAAAAATATTCTGCAGCTCAGGAATAAGGCACTGGAAGTGTAAAATGGGGTTTTATTTCAATTGGAGAATTAAAGAGTTGGCAGAATCACAGTGTAAAGGACTCTCAGTTGTTAATAACACGCTCCTTTGACATAACCCTATATTTCTAAAATTATCTTCCCAAGTTTTCCATTTTCTTCTCAATGATTTACGTAAATTAGACCTTCTATTGGATACCAGAGTCATGACAGAAAATATAATCAGACTCAACAAAGTTGTAATCTCCATTCTTCATCAGTGATTACAATCACACCTATCATTGGTAAATCCTCTAGCATTCAGATAATGTTAATTTTTTATTTAAAATTATAATCAATATAGCCTAACTTGTTTCCCAACTTTTAAAAATTTAAATTCATGTTATCACTTATTTAGGTATAAAAATTAAAATAAGAAAATGTTTTTAAGAGTTTTTGTTTTTGGATATACACACAAATATATGTGGATGAAATATTTTTATAAAAATATAAATATAAATTCTTCATTGAAATATTTTATAAAATCTAAATTTAATTTCTTTATTGAAAGAGAATATGCTGAATTTTTTTCCACTAATCTTAAATGAAGAACAAATGATAGTATTTAATATATCCACACACAAAGATAGAGTTCATACATGAGATCATATATGTTCTATATATATGTATGGTCTTTAGATAAGTCATATAATGATGCACAAAAATCAAATAAATTCACAAAATTTCTCATAATTTGAGGAAAATCATGACTTATCTTCATGGAAGTCATGTGCTATAAAATTTAGCCTTTTTTTCACATTTAGAGCTAATCCCAAATAATGATGGGAAATGTTTAAACAGGTACTTAAACTCAAGGATGTCACCTAATCTGATTATAGTCAAGCTGGATCCTATGTTAGGTTCATTCCCCTGGGTTTGCTAACTATCATTAGGTCATAAGTCTCCTTCCTAGAGGGTCTGAAAGAAGGGAAAATAGACTAAACCTGACTAATGTGTGTCCAAATGAGAAGGGTACCTCTGAGCTGAAGTTTTGTCTTTCTGTATGTTTTTGTCAACTTTTTCTCTGCTGCGACTAAAAGATCTGACCAGCACAACTATAGAGGAGGAAAGATTCATTTGGGAGCTCACAGTTTCAGAGGTTCAGGGACAGCCAACTCCATTCCTTGGGGCCCAGGATGAGGCAGGACATCATGGGAGAAGAATGTGGCAGAGGGGAGCAGCTTATATGGTGATCAGAAAGCAGAGAGAGAGAGAGAGAGAGAGCCCACTCACCAGATATAAAATATATATACTCCAAAGCCATGTCCCAATAACCACCTCCTCCAGTCATATCATATCACTTCAGTCACCACTCAGTTAATCCCTATCAGGGGATTAAATCACTGTGTTTAGACTCTTACAACCCAATGATTTCTCCTCTGACCTTGCATTGTCTCACACGTGAACTTTTGAGGGACACTTCACATCCAAACCATAACACTGTAGCTCAGAAAGAATACAGATACTACTCATCTGCAAAACTAATATTTATGCTTCTGATACTGTGCATTTAGTGATACAAATATAACATTAACTGTATGTATATTATTTAAATCAGCATAGTTCATGTCTGCAGATTTTTTTTCACATTTTTTATTGATGCATTATAGTCGTACATACTGATGGGATTTGTTGTTATATATTCGTACATGCACACAATACACAATATAACATAATTTGGCCAATATCACTCCCCAGCACTTTCCTTCTCCCTCCCTGCCTCTCACCACTTAGTCCCTTTTTCTCTCCTGATCTCCCTTTGATTTTGTTTTCAGTTGTAGATGAACACAATAACTTTCTTTTTACGTGGTACTGAGGATCAAACGAGTGCCTCACGCATGCTAGGCAAGTGCTCTAGCACTAAGCTACAACCCCAGCTCTCCCTCTGATTTTCATAAGATCTGTCTCCACATTCCTTTTCCTTTTCTCTCTGGCTTCCACATATGAGAGAAACATGAGCCTTGACTTTCTGAGTGCTTATTTTTCTTAATATAATGTCCTCAAGTTCCATTTATTTTCCTGCAAATTACATAATTTTGTTCTTCTTAATGTCTGAATAAAACTCCATTTGGCATATGTGTCACATTTTTCTTCATCCATTCATCCACTGATGGATATCTAGGTCGGTTGTACAGTTCAGATACTGTGAACTGTGCTGCTATAAACATGGCTATGCCTTTCTTGCTATAGTATGCCCACTTTAATTCTTTTGAATAAATACTGAGGAGTGGCATATCTGGATCACATGATGGTTCCATTCCTAATCTTTTGAGAAACTTCCATTTTGATTTCCCTAGAGGTTACACTAATTTACAATCCAATCAACAGTGTAAAAGTGTTCCTTATTTTTCCACACCCTCTCCAACATTTATTACTATTTATATTCTTGATGACTACCATTCTGACATGTGTGGGATGAAATAGTATAGTTTTGATTTGCATTTCCCTAATTGCTAATGATATTGAACATTTTATCATACATTTGTTAGTTATTTGTATTTCATCTTTTAAGAAGCATCTGTTTAACTCATTTATTCATTGGATTATTTGATTTTTGATGAGAAATTTTTTGAGTTTTTCATATATTCTGGATATTAATCCTCTGTCAGAAGAGTAGCTAGCAAAGATTTTCTCCCAATCTGTAAGTTCTCTCTTCACATTCTCAATTGTTTCTTTTGTTGTGCAGAAGCTTTTTAATTTATTGCTATCCTATTTATTAACTCTTGGCATTATTTCTTTTTTTTATTTTATTTTTATGGTAGACAAATGGGATACATGCTGTTTCTGTTTGTACATGGAGTAACAGCATACCATTTGTGTAATCATACATTTACATAAGGTAATGGTGTTTGATACATTCTGTTATTTTTCCTACCCCCACCCCTCCCACCCCTCTTTTCCCTCTATACAATCCCTCCTTCCTCCATTCTTGCCCCCCTATGACCCCCCATTATCAGGGAGATCATTCATCCTTTGGTTTTTTGAGATTGGCTTATGTCACTTAGCATGATATTCTCCAATTTAATCCATTTTGCCTACAAATGTCATAATTTTATTATTCTTTATAGCTGAGTAATAATCCATTATATATATATAGATAGATAGATAGATAGATAGATAGATAGATAGATATATCACAGTTTCTTTACCCATTCATCAACTGAAGGACAACTAGGTTGGTTCCACAATCTGACTATTGTGAATTGAGCAGCTATGAACATTGATGTGGCTGTATCTCTGTAGTATGCTGATTTTAAGTCCTTTGGGTATAGGCCAAGGAGTGGGATAGCTGGGTCAAATGGTGGTTCCATTCCAATCTTTCTGAAGAATCTCCATCCTGCTTTCCAGAGTGACTGCACTAATTTGCAACCCCACCAGCAATGTATGAGTGTACCTTTTTCCCCACATCCTCGCCAACACCTGTTGTTGCTTGTATTCTTGATAATCGCCATTCTAATTGGGGTGAGATGGAATCTTAGGGTAGTTTTGATTTGTATTTCTCTTATTCTCTTAGAGATCTTGAACATTTTTTCATATATCTGTTGATTGCTTGTACATCTTCTTCTGTGCAAGTGTCTGTTCATTTCCTTAGCCCATTTGTTGATTGGATTATTTGTATTCTTGGTATAGAGTTCTTTGAGTTCTTTATATATACTGGAAATTAGTGCTCTATCTGAAGTATGAGTGGTAAAGATTTTCTCCCACTCTGTAGGTTCTCTTTTCACATTGCCGATAGTTTCCTATGCTAAGAGAAAGCTTTTTAGTTTAAATCTATCCCAGTTATTGATTCTTGCTTTTATTTCTTGTGCTATGGGAGTCCTGTTAAGGAAGTCTGATCCTAAGCCAACAAGTTGAGATTCGGACCTACTTTTTCTTCTATAAGATGCAGGGTCTCTAGTCTGATTTCATCAGGGTCAATGGTCCATTTTGAGTTGAGTTTTGTGCAGGGTGAGAGATATGGGTTTAGTTTCATTCTGCTGCATATGGATTTCCAGTTTTCCCAGCAGCATTTGTTGAAGAGGCTATCTTTTCTCCATTGCATATTTTTGGCACCTTTGTCTAGTATGAGAAAATTGTATTTATTTGGGTTTGTGTCCATGTCCTCTATTCTGTACCATTGATCTACCTGTCTATTTTGGTACCATACCATGCCGTTTTTGTTACTATTGCTTTGTAGTAGAGTTGAAGATCTGGTATTGCGATACCCCCTGCTTCACTCTTTCTATTGAGGGTTCCTTTAGCTATTCTGGGTTTCTTATTCTTCCAGATGAATTTCATAATTGCTTGCTCTATTTCTGTAAGGTACATCACTGGGATTTTAATTGGAATTGCATTGAATCTGTATAGCACTTTTGGTAGTATCCATTTTGACACTATTAATTCTGCCTATCCAAGAACATGGGAGATCTTTCCATCTTCTAAGGTCTTCCTCAATTTCTTTCTTCAATGTTTTGTAGTTTTCATTGTAGAGATCTTTTACCTCTTTGGTTAGATTGATTCCCAAGTATTTTATTTTTTTGAGGTTATTGCAAATGGAGTTGTTTTCTTCATTTCCCTTTCAGATGTTTCATCGCTTTTGTATAAAAAAGCTTTAGATTTATGTGTGTTGATTTTATAACCTGCTATTTTGCTGAATTCATTGATGAGGTCTAGAAGTTTTCTGGAGGAGCTTTTCGGATCCTCTAAATATAGAATCATGTCATCAACAAACAGTGATAGCTTAAGTTCCTCTTTTCCTATTCATATCCCTTTAATTTCTTTAGTCTGTCTAATTGCTCTGCCTAGAGTTTCTAGGACAATGTTGAATAGAAGTGGTGAAAGAGGATATCCCTGTCTTGTTCCTGTTTTTAAAGGGAATGCTTTCAGTTTTTCTCCATTAAGAATGATGTTGGCCATGGCTTAGCATAAATAGCCTTTACAATGTTCAGGTATGATCCTACTATCCCTATTTTTTCTAGTGTTTTAAGCATGAAGGGTTGTTGTATTTTATCAAACGCTTTGTCTGCATCAGTTGAAATAACCATATAATTCTTATCCTTAAGTATATTGACATGATGAATTATGTTTATTGATTTACGGATGTTAAACCATCTTTGCATTCCAGGGATGAACCCCAATTGATCGTGGTGCACGATTTACTTAATATGTTTTTGGATATGGTTTGCCAATATTTTGTTAAGGATCTTTGCATTTATATTCAACAAGGATATTGGCCTAAAATTGTCTTTCCTTGATGTGTCTTTGCTTGGTTTGGGTATGAGGGTGATATTAGCTTCATAGAATGAGGTTCATAGGGTTCCCTCCTTTTCTATTTCCTGGAATACTTTGAGAAGTATTGGAATGAGTTCTTCTTCGAAGGTCTTGTAGAACTCAGCTGAGAATCCGTCTGCTCCTGGGCTTTTCTTGGATGGTATGTTTTTAATGGCTTCTTCTATTTCATTGCTTGATATTGATCTATTTAAATTGTGTATGTCCTCCTGGTTCAGTTTGGGAGGAGCCTATGTCTCTCGAAATTTGTCAATGTCTTCGGTAGTTTCCATTTTGTTGGAATACAGATTTTCGAAGTAGTTTCTCATTATGTTATGTATCTCAGTGGTGTCTGTCATGATATTTCCTTTTTCATCACGAATTTTAGTAATTTGGGTTTTCTCTCTCCTTCTCTTTGTTAGTGTGGCTAAGGGTTTGTCTATTTTGTTTACTTTTTCAAAGAACCAACTTTTTGTTTTGTCAATTTTTTGAATTTTTTTTTGTTTCAATTTCATTGTTTTCAGCTCTGATTTTAATTACTTCCTGTCTTCTACTACTTTTGCTGTTATTCTGTTCTACTTTTTCTAGGGCTTTGAGATGTAATGTTAGGTCATTTAGTCACTGACTTTTCATTCTTTTCTGGAATGCGCTCCATGCAATAAATTTTCCTCTTAGTACCTCTTTCATAGTGTCCCAGAGATTTTGATATGTTGTATTGTTGTTCTCATTGACCTCTAAGAATTTTTTTATCTCCTCCCTGATGTTTTCTGTTATCCATATTTCATTCAATAGCATATTATTTAGTCTCCAGGTGTTGGAGTAATTTCTGTTTTTTATTTTGTCATTGATTTCTATTCTCAGTCCATTATGATCTGATAGAACACAAGACAGTATCTCTATTTTTTTTGCATTTCCTAAGGGCTGCTTTGTGGCATAACATATGGTCTATTTTTGAGAAGGTTCCATGTGCTGCTGAGAAGAAAGTGAATCAGCTCATTGATGAATGGAATATTAGATATATGTCTATTAAGTCTAGGTTATTGATTGTGTTATTGAGTCCTATGGTTTCTTTGGTTGGTTTTTGTTTGGGAGATCTATCTAGTGGTGACAGCGGTGCGTCAAAGTCACCTGGAATTATTGTGTTGTGGTCTATTTGATTCCTGAAATTGAGAAGGATTTGTTTGATGTACAGGGATGCACCATTGTTTGGGGCATAAATATTTACTATCGTTATATCTTCCTGATTTATGGTTCCCTTAAGCAGTATGAAATGTTCTTCTTTATCCCTTCTGACTAACTTTGGCTTGAAGTCCACTTTATCTGATATAAGGATGGAAACCCCTGCTTTTTTACTGAGTCCATGTGCATGGTATGTTTTTTCCCATCGTTTCACCTTTAGTCTGTGGATGTCTTTTTCTATGAGATGAGTCTCTTGCAGGCAGCATATTGTTGGGTCTTTCTTTTTAATCCATTCTGTCAGTCTATGTCTTTTGATTGATGAGTTTAGGCCATTAACATTCAGGGTTATTATTGAGATATGATTTGTATTCCCAGTCATTTGGGTTTATTTTTGGTTTTTAACTTGGCTTGGTTTCTCCTTTGAGTGGTTTTCTCTAAGGTAGTTCCTCCCTTTGCTGACCTACATTGTTGTTTTTCATTTCCTCCTCATGGAATATTTTGTTGAGAACATTCTGTAGTGCAGGCTTTCTATTTGTAAATTCTTTTAACTTTTGTTTATCATGGAAGGATTTTATTTCATCTTCAAATGTGAAGGTTAGTTTTGCTGGGTATAGGATTCTTGGTTGGCAACCATGTTCTTTCAGAGCTTGAAATATGTTGTTCCAGGCCCTTCTAGCTTTTAGAGTCTGGGTTGAGAAGTCTGCTGCTATCCGTATTGGTTTCCCCCTATATGTAATCTGATGCTTTTCTCTCGTGGTCTTCAAAATCCTATCTTTATTTTGAATGTTAGGCATTTTCATTATAATGTGCCTTGGTGTGGATCTGTTGTAGTTTTGTGCGCCTGGTGTTCTGAAATCCTCTTGTATTTGATTTTCCATTTCTTCAGGTTGGGAAATTTTCTGATATTATTTCATTGAATAGGTTGTTCATTCCTTTGGTTTGTATCTCTGTGCCTTTCTCAATTCCAATAATTCTTAAATTTGGTCTTTTCATGATGTCCCATAGCTCTTGGAGATTCTGTTCATGATTTCTTACCATCTTCTCTATTTGGGCAACTTTATTTTTAAGATTAAATATTTCCTCTTCATTGTCTGAGGTTCTGTCTTCCATGTTGTCTAGACTCTTGGTGATGCTTTCCATTGAGTTTTTTATTTGGTTTATTGTTTCCTTCATTTCAAGGATTTCCGTTTGGTTCTTTTTGAGAATGTCTATCTCTTTGTTGAAATGATCTTTTGCTTCCTGCACTTGCTCTTTCAGTTTATTGGTATTATCTTCATTGCCTGCATTTGCTCTCTTATCCTTTGCTTCGCGAATCATCTTAATCATGTATAATCTGAAGTCCTTTTCTGACATTTTTTCTAACATACTGTCATTGGATTCTATTAATATAGAATCTAGATTTGTTTGAATCATTTTCTTCCCTTCTTTTTTCATGTTGTGCATGTATCTTCCCCTCTAGCAGTGCAGATCTAGAGTATTGCAGATTTCACTCTATAGGCTTATAGTGGCTCTATAGGTTTCTAAAAGCCTTTTCTTTAAGGGACATCTATTTTAGCAGTGTCCAATTCAGACACTATGCAATCCTAGACCAAATAGCCCCTATGAGGACAATAACAAAATTGTCATAATACAGAATGAGTTCAAATATTATCTTCAGTATAACAAACAGATTTGCAATAAGGTCTGCAGTTTCTAATGGAGGACAAAGAGGATGCAGAGGGATGTAGGATGTAGCTGTTAATGGGATAAGAAAGGAATATACAGAAGTTCAAGATAATAGAAAGGGTGAGAATGTAATCAAAAGAAATTGGATGTTAACATGCAAAAAGGGAGAAAGAGACTCTGAGGAAACAGGTAAACAAAAGGAAAAGAGAGCAAAAAAGTAAAGAAATAAAAACTTAAAATTGTTCAATAAGGAGAAGAATGAAAATCTACAGTATAACAGTCATATAGTATTCAAACCTCTCAATCTTTAGTAGCCTGATGCATGAGAGGTACCTGACAATGAACTTCTAGTCTCCAGCAGGTGTCTCAGGATAGGATTTTCCCCACCTATAGATCGGAGCTAAGGCTTCCAGGATTATCCAAGATGGCTGCTCTGGCCTCCAAATGTGTTGGCAAATGGGGAGCTGCAGCTCGGGGTGTGGCCATGGTAGGCTGGAGGTCCTAGAGGTGGGGTGCAGTTGGTCAGGCAGGGGTCCCGGAGGTTAGGTGTGTTTGGTGTGGTTGCAGGATCCTGGAGGCCGGGTGCAATCAGTCGGTCTGGGGTCCTGGTGATAGGACGCAGTTAGTTGGTCTGGGTATCCTGATGGCAGGGAGCAGTCAATCGATGTGAGGGTCCCAAAGGCAGGGAGTGATCAGTCGGGCTGAGCAATCCTGGAGACGGGGCTCCGTCAGTCCGGCCAGGGGTCCTACGGGGCCTGGCTGTTGCCTCAAAATGGCGGCAGCCACATGTAATCAAACCTACAGGTACTGTAACAGTGAACTTCCAGGCAACAGCAGGCAGCTGGCGCTCCACTGGCGGTCTGCGGTCAGTCTTCTGGCAGCTGTCGGACGATCGGGAGGTGAACCTTGAGTGTTGGGTGATGGGTAGGTGAAAGGCAGGTGATGGATAGGCAAGAGGCAGGCAAATGGTGGATGATAGGCACCTGACAGTGAGCAATCTGCACTCAAAAAAGGCATAGATATGCTGGCAGACTGCAGGTGATCACAGTAGACAAATGGGGTAAACAGCAGGGGATCGACAAGCAGCAAAAACTGCCTCACCAAGAAACAGATATCCTCTGCTTGAAACTGGAGTTACAGAGCGACAAGGAACACAGCCTCCCTCTAGTCTGCCATCTTGGATCCCTGGCATTATTTCTTCAACTTTAGGAATCCTGATGAGAAAGTCGTTGGCCATGTCTATATGCTGGAGTGTTGGCCCAATGTTTTCTTCTGGAGATGCATAATTTCTGTTCTAATTCCCAAGTCTTGATCCATTTTGAGTTGATTTTGTGCACAATGAGAGATAAGGGTCTAGTTTCATTCTTCTATATATGGATAACCAGTTTTCCCATTATCATTTGTTTAAAAGTCTGTCTTTTCTGCAATTTGTTTTTGAAAACTGGTCAAGGATGAGATGACTGTGTATGTGTGGGTTTGTCTCTGTATCTTCCATTCTGTACCATTGGTCTATGTGTCTTTTGTTATGCCAGTACCATGCAGTTTCTATTACTATAGCTCTGTGGTATAACTTGAAGTTGGATATTGTGGTACACCAGCATTGCTTTTTTGGCTTAGAATTGCTTTGACTATTCTGGGTCTTTTATTCTTCCAAATGAATTTTAAGACTTCTTTCTTCTAACTCTGTGAAGAATGTCATTGGTATTTTGACGGGGATTGCACAGAATCTGTTTACTACTTTTGGTAGTATGACCACTTTACCAATATTAATTTTGCCTATCCATGAACATGGGAGGCCTTTCCATCTACTGAGGTATTCTTCAATGTCTTTCTTCAAAGTTCGATAGTTTTCATTGTAGACATTGTTCACCTCCTTAGTCAGATTTATTCCTTGGTGTTTTATTTTTTTCGAGACTATTGTGAATGAAATTGTTTTCATGATTTCTTTCTCAGCAGATTAGTTGTTGGTGTATGGGATAGCTATTGATTTTTGTTTGTTGATTTTGTAACCTGCTACTCTGCCAAATTTATTTATTAGCTCTAGAAGTCTTTTGGTGGAGTTCTTTGGATCTTCCAGGTATAAGATCATATAGTATAGTCTGCAAAGAGTGATAACTTGCCTTCTTCCTTTCCTATTTTTATCCTTTTTCTTACCTACTCTTGCCTAATTGTTCTGACTAGAATTTCTAGCACTATATTAAACAGGAGAGATGAGAGTAGACATCCTTATCTTGTCCCAGATTTTTTTAGCTTTTAATTTTTTACAGACTGCATTTTGATTCATTGTACACAAATGGAATGCATCATTTCATTTCTATGGTTGTACACAATGTAGATTCATACCATTCATGTAATCATATATACATAGGGGAATGATGTCTGTCTCATTCCACCATTTTTCATACCCCCCTCCCTCTCATTTCCTTCTATATATTCTAAAGTTTCCCCATTATTCTCTCATTCCCCACCTCCCCACCCCCTTTATATATCATTCTCCATTTATCAGGGAAGACATTCAGCCTTTGGTTTTTTGGACTTGGCTTATTTCACTTAGCATGATATTCTCCAGTTCCATCCATTTATTTGCAAGTGCCATAATATCATTCTTCTTTGTGGCTGAATGGAAATTCTTTCAGTTTTTTCCCCAGTTATTATAAGGTTGGCTTTGGGTTTTTCATCTATAGTCTTTATGATGTTGAGGGAAATTCATTATATCCCTAGTTTCTTCAGTGTCTTTATCATGAATGGGTGCTGAATTTTGTGAAAGGTCTTCTCTGTATTAATTGAGATACATGTCTGCAAAATTTGATGAAAAGTACTAAAAATGCAATGGATTTGCATTACTACTTTCATGACATTAATAGATTTTTTAAATCAGCAAGTGGATTTGTGATGTTGTACATGGTGACAAATCAATTTTACTACAGTTTTAAATTATTTTTCCTTGTGGGAGATTAAAAATAATTTTCTTTTTAATAATGTGAAAATATAATTTGTTTTGTGGATTAATGCTGTGAAGCTATCTGGTATTACTGATTTAAATAAAATTGATTACATTATATTAAGCATTTGTGGACATTTGGTCTAAAAATATTTTATAATCACAAATTGAGCCAGGCGGTGGCACACACTTGTAATCCCAGAGGCTCAGGAGGTTGAGGCAGGAGGATTGCAAGTTCAAAGTCAGTTGAAGCAAAAGTGAGGTGCTAAGCAACTCACCGAGAGTCTGTTTCTAGTTAAAATACAAAATAAGGCTGGGGGTATGGCTCAGTGGTTGAATGCCCCTGAGTTCAATCCCAGTACCCCCCAAAAAATCACATATTGAGATAAAATTGAATTTTATTTCATAAACAATGTGACTTGGAAAACTTGACTGAGCCAGAGAAAAGAAAAAGGCAAGACAGAAAGAGAAGGATAGGGGAGTTAGAAAAGCCAAAACAGGAAACCTATAAGTTAACTCTCAGGAGGGTAAAAGTCCTATAATCAAAACGGAGGTTGTTAACTATCAACGTGGCAGAGCGATCAGTTTAAAAACAAAATGAAACAACATAACACAGCTTGCTTTGCTGGCAATCTTTCCACAATATGTGCATTGCTGCTGCTCTGAGGAAGCAGAAATACATCCTGGGTTTGTCCTGGGGTGCTGGGTTTGCTACTGGTGACACTTTCTCTAGTCAACCCTTCTGCAGTCTGGAAAGATATGATAGATAAAAATGGATGCATCACATGGTGAGATAAACTGATCATGGGTCTCTGGTGTCATAGTCAGTTTTTTTTTTCTTTTTTTCTTTTTCTTTTTTTGGATATTTTGTTTTTTGTCCCATTCAGTCAACTTAACACCTTAGAATTTCATTTTACTCTTAACAGGAATACCGAACACTGTGGTGTCTCAACTGCTTAAATGAAGACTGAATTACCACTTAGAACGTTGGCTGGGGAAGCATAACAATAATGCAGTTTGTTTTGTTTGACAGTGGCTGGCAATATTATTGTTCATATATGTATGCCTATAAATACTGCTGTGCAACTTCCAGCTCTTTCCCTTGAGTCTAACCCATGCATGGAAAAAGATCAACCTGTCACCATGGATACTGAAAAATCTGGCCAAATGACCTGAAATATAGATTGTGGGTAAAATTATATTAGCATCTGTTGCTGTGACTGATGCCAGTATACAGACATTCTCATTGGGAAGTGCAGCCCCAGGGAAGGGACCTAGTGTCCCCATGAATCCCATCTCCTTGGGTCCTGCTCTCACCGGTTATCCTGAAGTTGGAACCCCTGGGTTCTGCTGTCCACCCTCATCAGAATTCAGTGATACCATGGTTGGTCCCAACTGTTGATCTCTGGGATAATCACTATGATCTCTGGGGATTTACCAAATTCTCTTTTTATCCAGTCCAAGTGTGAAAAATCTCCTTGACTTTTGATTTAGCTTAAGCAAAACATTTATACTACCCCACACAGTGGTGCGCAGATATAATCCCAGCTACTAGGAGTCTGAGGCAGGAGGATTGCAAGTTAAAGACCACCCTGAGCCACATAGTGGCTCAAACACAAACACAAAAACACTTACACCAGAAAAACTAAGAGCAAGTAATGAATTTTAAAACAAAAAAACTTAATTCAAATGCTTATTCTATTTTTAACTCACTTTGGACCTGAGTCATTATTCATTCAGCCAACATTTGCCAAAGTTCCTATTGTACCAAGCATTCTTAGGCAAAAGGCAGACAAAGGAAAATAAGAACTATTTTGGTTCTGAAAGTGTTCATAGTGGAAAAAAAGAAGATGCACACATACACCAGCATTCACAGTGCTGGATGACGCTGATCATGAAAGACAGAAACAAAGGAGCACTGAGAGGATCATTTAACTTAGAGTGGGAAGGTCACGGTTGGCTTCAGGAGGAAGCAAGTCAAGGGGAGGTCTGAAGGATGAGCAGGGGACAGTCAATTCGTGGGGAAGGAGGAGAGAGAGAGGGTGCAGGAGCAGGAAAGCGTGAGATGATAGTGGACTTGGAAAGAAGAAAATGTTCTACTCAGACACTACTTAGCCCAGCATGAAAAACTTTCATAATAATATAAATGCCATTAATTCACTTTCGTAGTAAAACTATAGGTAAAGATACTGCTATTGGTTTAAGAACAGAAGCGTTAATAACATTTAAATGTTAATAATACTTAGCAAATAAAATTATTACATCTACCCTGTGACCCGATAATTTCACTCCTCGATATTTGCCCAAGACAAATAAAAACATGTCCACACAGAGTCTATAATAACGGTGTTCTTAGAAGCTTTATCGATAGTAGACTAAATTGGAAACAATGCAAATGTTTATTAACTGGGAAATAAGTAGAAAAATTGTGTATATTTATACAATGTAAAACTTCTCAGTAATGGAAGAGGAATAAACTTGATACACACAATATCATGGATGAATCTACAGAAAGAAAGAAACCTGACAAACACACAAAGGACATGTGGTTATGTTTACGTGAAGTTCTAGAAGAGGAAAATCTGGCCACAAGGGAAGCAGTCAGGTAAGTTTTTGCCACTGAAAGGGAAGGGGACTGACCAGGAAGTAGCACAGGGGAAATTCTTAGGATATGAGACTAATAGAGACGTGGGTTACATAGGTATATGCACTGGTTAAAACTCTTTGAAATGTTCACCCAAGATTTGTGTCAATCACTGTATGTTTTGGATTTAAAGTAAAGAAAATTAAGCTTTTGTAGTGGTATAAATTAGGGTTTCTGAGGTTCTCTTTTATGTATTCTAGGCTTGAGGGAAATAATGGGAGCCAATTTTTTTTACTTCTGGGGAAAGAAGAAACAGATATGAAAAGGAAGAGCTGAACCTTGGAAATGTGACTACACCAAATTGAGATTATGCCAAGTGTCAAATACACACTAGAGTAGAAGGTATAAAATAAAAAATAAGTTAAATACTTCATTCACAACTTTCTATATTGATTAAATGATGAAATGAAAACTTGGATATGTTGGGTTAAATAAATATAATGATGACATGACAACCAGAGAAATTATAATTACATATGTGATTCACATTTGCATTCAGTGGGCACTGCTGGACTATAATATAGCTTGTGGTGTTTGTCTGGGATTGGAGGGATTATACTTCAATATATGGGTTCATCAGTCTATCTGCCTACCTACTCACCTACCTACCCAGCTTTTCTCTGAAAGGGCCTGGAAAAATGAGATATCGGTGGCAACGACCACACCCACCACCTAGATCTTGGCACTAATCTTCATTAAAAGGAAATAAAGGCACTCGGAGAAATGACTGATGTCAGGGATGGGGCAGGGAAAGTACAATGTGAGCCTGAAACATTTTATTTCATGAGGAAAAAAAAAAAGAATTGCCTAAAAAATGAATGGAGTATATAAAAATGACACAAAAGAACCATCTTTAAGGGACTCCCACTGGCCAAATCTAGGATAATTTGAGCATCAAACTAAATGATAGTAGTAATGAACTATAACCTTGTTGTATTAAACAAAATAAGATTCTATGAGTCAATAGTTACATAAATAAATAATCAGAAAGCGCTACCTGACAACAGAATGCCAGCTAATTATTTTTAAAAAATGATGGAGGTAGAAAATCATCAATGAACATTAAAATTAGAGGGTCAAAATTTAATAGAAACAGATTTATTTATTTGGTTTCAAAGTATCTCCCCATAAATTAATTACAAAAGGAAATTTTTCCTTGGTATAGAAGTATAATTTTGAAAGTATACAACTAGAAAAATTATCAAACTAAAATCAGAAGAAATTATGCTTTCTGCCTTTGTGTCTTTCAATATCAGAGAAGATTCAATTTTACCCACCCTCATTTGATGAGGGAAAGTTAACCAGAGTCTGGTTCAAAATCACCATTAGAATAATGTGAATTCTTTTTTTACAAACATTGTATAAGGCATAGAAGGCAGAAAGCCTTGATATCCCAAGGAAATTGGCAGTAGTGGGTTCAATTAAATTATTTACAAAACTAATCAGCAAATTTAATAAGGACGCAAGGAAGAAAGAAAAATATGAGTTATGTTGTTTTTCTAGCTGCTATTGCTATACTTTGAAATGCTATAATTTTAAGTAGAACCAAAATCTCTTTTGTAAATCTTGCACTGACACTTCTTAAAATGCTTCTTGTAATTTTAAAAGCCATAATACATCATAAAGGTAGTAAATTTCATAGGAAAAAGGCCCAAAATGGAAAATCACCTATAAAATTAGATATCCTATTCTTAACTAGACTCAAACTACATTGAGTTTATTGCCCAGCTAAATAATGTCTGTACTAAAAAAAAGCCATTACCCCCACACACACCCATTTTAAGGCAGAATAATTTAAATCAGGTAACAAAGAATAATTGCTTGATATTTAGCTCAAAATTTTAAAATTCAGTCATAGGCCAAAAGTTGTATAAATAAAAACAAACGGATCAGTTAATTTATTAATTTACCTATTTTTCATAAGATAACCTCTTTTCAAAAGATTTGAGTTGCTTATAGCAGAACGCCAATAGGCTAGGTTATTGAAAATGAAATATAAAATCCTGTGGTGTTAGATCCATCGCAGGTTGGGATGTTTGGAGGAAATGCCTATTTGCCAGAGCTTTTGGAAAAAGCAAAGAATTGAAAACCAAACATCTGGTGGTTGCCTCCTGGAACACCTAAAAGTTCTAAAGAAAGTATCTTTATGAAAGAGGTAATCTATCATAAGTAATGCCAGTAGTCCTGTAGGAATAAAATTTGAATACATAAAATGGCGAGAAAAACTGGGAGAGCCCATGAATCTTTGAATCTCAAATTAAAATTTGTTGAATCCTTCACCATCCCAAACTTCTGGGCCTTCACTAAAACACCCTGTGACTCTAAAGTGATAAAGTTCACAGGTTCTCTCACCTTTAGAAAACTGAGAAACAACAAATAGTTCTGATGTTTTAGTAAACATGGTAGTGTTGTAGTTTGGATCTGGAATGTCCCCCAAACGCTCATGTGTTAACGACCTGAACTTCAGTTTGGTGCTGTTTGGGGTGGTGGAGCTTTAAAGAGGTAGGGCCTTGTGGGAAGTTTTCAGTCATTGGGGGTGTACCCTCAAGGGGTTTGTGGTCTCTTGCACATTCTCTCTCTCTCCCTCTCTCTCTTTCTCTCTCTATCTCCCTCTCTCTTTTTCTCTGTTTCCTGGCTCCCAGAGTTTACTTCACCACGTGCTCCCTGAAATGATGTACTGCTTCACCACAGGGCCAGATGCAATAGAACCAAAGAGCCCAGGACTGAACTCTGAAACTGTGAGCCAAAATAACTCTTTTCTTGTTATAAGTTTTGTCACATTATTTTGTTACAGTAACAGAAAGTTAACTTACACATGTACTGTCAACTTTATAATCATCAAAATCACTTGATCATCAAACTCTTCAGGCGTTCAAATAATGTAACATGATCTTCTTGTTTATCTTCTGCATGTAAAGAAGAAAATACTATTTTTTTTGATGGAAAGTAGCAGGTTTGGTTAAAGAGGAAACAAAATGAAAGGTTCTTTTGCAAACTTAACTGTGACTGTGACTTTTTAAAGTATGATCACCTTTTTTATAGCAATTTAAGATATTCTAAAAAAAGAAAATTTGGATCAAGGCAAAAGGAAATTACATAAACTGTTTCAAATCTATTGAGCTTCCTGGCAGCCAAGAAAATAGGCAAATACAATTAGAAAGATAAGTTATTAGAATAAGAAAACATTTTATATCCTCAGAAAATGAGACACTTGCCTTGATTTTAAATTTGAAGAGATGTTTCCAATGTGGAAAAAGAATAGCGTATAATATAATGTAGTACCATGATCCTCAGCTGTTCTTTTTGCTGATGTCAACATAATTGTCCATGTACAAGTACACACTATTGAAGTGCTGCTCACTGAAGGCATTTCTAAGAGTGTTGTAGAATATTGACACAGCCTCTTTGTGTTTTACCAATACCACTATTTTCTGAAAGACATTTTGCTCTCTAAGGTACACTTAGGTAAACATATTTTTCCATTTGAATCAAATATCATATCATATAAACATTGTCAATGGAATCTACTGCCATGAAATTCATTGATTATTGAATGTACATAGAAACAAAGACTCTGAAAGTTGGAGAGCTGGATATTAGGAGCTCTTGGTCCAATAACAAATTATAGCAGCTTATATCATAAAAGACATCTCCGACTATTGGGGTAGGAACTCAGTGTGTATACCAAGACCAGCAGTTGGCTTACACTTTCACAAGTTCACCAAGCCACTGTTGATGACAGTTGTTTCTTATGTTGTGCTAAAAACTACTGGCTTGTGGCTTCCACCAGGTTTTTTGTTTGTTTATTTGTTTTGTTTTGTTTTGTTTTTAACATGGAGAGTTTTTTAAAAAAATGTATTTAAAAAAATTTTATACATGTATACAGGGTAATAACGTCTGTCTTATTCTACCATCCTTCCCATCCCCACCACTCCACCCCTTCTCCTCACTCCCCTCTGCAAAATCCAAAGGTCCTTCATTCTTCCCTACCCACCCACCCCCACTATGGATCAGTATCCGCTTAACAGAGAAAACATTCAGCCTTTGTTCTTTTGGGATTGGCTTATTTCACTTAGCATGATATTCTCTAATTCCATCCATTACCTGCAAATGCCATAATTTCATTCTTTTTTAAGAATGAATAATATTCCATTGTGTATATGTACTACATTTTCTTTATACATTCATCTGTTGAAGGGCATCTAGGTTGGTTCCATAATTTAGTTATTGTGAATTGAGTTGTTATAAACATTGATGTGGCTACATCACTGTAGTATGCTGATTTTAAGTCCTTTGGGTATAAACTGAGGAGTAGGATAGCTGGGTCAAATGGTGGTTCTATTCCAAGTTTTCTTAGGAATCTCCATACTGCTTTCCAGAGTAGCTGCATCAATTTGCAGTCCCACCAACACTGTATGAATGTATCTTTTTCTCCACATCCTTGCCAAGACTTATCATTGCTTGTATTTTTGAGAATTGCCATTCTGACTGCAGTGATATGGAATCTTAGAGTAGTTTTGATTTGTATTTCTCTATTTGCTAGAGATGTTGAACACTTTTTCATGTTTGTTGATTGATTGTATATCTTCTTCTCTGAAGTATCTGTTCAGTTCCTTAGCCCATTTTTTATTGGGTTATTTGTTGTTTTGATGTTAAGTTTTTTGAGTTCTTTATATATCCTGGAGATTAATGCTCTATCTGAGGTGCATGTGGTAAAGATTTTTTTCCCTCTGTAAGCTCTCTCTTCAAATTATTGAATGTTTCCTTTGCTGAGGTGAAGCTTTTTTGAATCCATCCTATTTATGATTATTGATTTTACTTCTTGTTCTTTAGGAGTCTTCGTAAAGAAGTCAGGTCCTAAGCCATCATAATGAAGAGTTGGGCTTACTTTTTCTTCTATTAGGCACAGGGTCTCTGCTCTAGTGCCTAAGTGTTTGATACACTTTGAGTTGATTTATGTGCAGGGTGAGAGATAGAGGTTTAATTTCATTTTGTTACATGTGGATTTCCATTTTTCCCAGTACCATTTGTTGAAAAAACTATCTTTTCTCCATTGTATGTTTTTGGCAACTTTGTCTAGTATAAGATAACTGTTTTATGTTATCTGTATTAATTTTAACTGTATTTATGTTTGTCTCTGTGTCTCCTATTCTGTACCATTGGTCTACATGTCTATTTTGGTGCCAATATCATGCCATTTTTTGTTACTATGGCTCTGTAGTACAGTTAAAGGTCTGGTTTTGTGATGCCTCCTGTTTCACTTTCTTGCTAAGGATTGCTTTGGCTATTCTGGATCTCTTATTTTTCCAGATGAATTTCATGATTTCTTTTTCTAATTCTATGAAGAGTGTCATTGGGATTTTAATAGAAATTGCATTGAATCTGTATAACACTTTTGGTAGTATGGCCATTTTGATATTAATTCTGTCAATCCAAGAGCATGGGAGATCTTTCCATCTTCTACAATCTTCTTCAATTCCTTTCTTTAGTGTTCTATAGTTTTCATTTTTTAGGCTATAGTGAATGGGTAGTTTTCCTGATTTCTCTTGCAGTGAATTTGTCACTTATGTATAGAAATGCATTCGATTTATGGGAATTGATTTTATATTTGGCTAATTTGTTGAATTCATTTATGAGTTCTAGAAGTTTTCTGATGGAATTTTTTGGATCTTCTAAATATAGAATCATGTAATTGGCAAATAGTGATAGTTCAAGTTCTTTTCCTATTCATATCCCTTGAATTTCTTTCACCTGTCTGATTGCTCTGGTTAGAGTTTCAAGGACAATGTTGAATAGAAGTGGTGAAAGAGGACATCCCTGTCTTGTTCCAGTTTTTAAAGGGAATGCTTTCAGTTTTTCTCCATTTAGAATGATGTTGGCCATGGTTTTAGCAGAGATAGCCTTAACAATGTTGAGGTATGTTTCTAATATCCCTTGTTTTTCTAGTGTTTTGAACATGAAGAGGTGCTGTATTTTGTCAAATACTTTCTCTGCATCCACCAGTTTTTAAAGTCAGCTTTGCAGATCACCTAAGCTGTCCTTTAGTATCAGAAGATACTTTTGATTCCCCACTCTTCCTTACCTTCCCTAAGCTACACTTCTCTATTTATGCTATTAATCTGTTTATATTGTGATGATAATGACATTAAAAGTCATGTGACACTTTAAACTTTTTTCGTGGCTGTATTCACATTATCTAATTTTACCCTTATAATAAATCTCTGAATGCTTTCCAACAGGTGTTTTACACCTTGAGAAAACTACCTTGCCCAAGATCATACTTGTGATTTATGCCGGAAGGTAGGTGAGATGCTTTGTCTCTTCACTTTCTTCGCTTATAAATGGACATTTATAAACTGGACTGAACATTAACTAAACACAGTGAATACTTAGGAGAAGGAAAAATCTGAGGGCATCTTACTAATATAATATCAAACAAATATCAAAAGAACTCATTTATGGCAATACTTATAAATTTAGAAAATTTCCAAGTGTCAACACTTTCAGATAGTTGTTGGATCTTTTCAGCTAAGTTTTCACCAAACTATAGGTATGGATTGAGGTTGAGGTTCAAGTTCAGCTTCAAGATTCCTCATGGTCCCAATTGTAAGATACTGTATAATATTAAACTCTTCAGGTTGGCCAAACAAACTAGAATTCTTAGACTCATTTTTTAAATTGTGAAGGTTCTAGGACTTGAACTTCAGTTGGTTCAGCACTACTTGCTCATTATTTTTCCTAAATTCATCTTCATTCACTCCTACTTACTAAGTTCCTGAGCATCTTCAGATTGCTCTTCTCTGTTTCTGGCAAGGAAAACCAGACTTCAAACATTTTTCCTTAAACTATAACAAAAACATCAAAAATCCACTAATCAACACAAAACTTCACCTGTTGGGATAAAATCCTTAGAGTCAATATAGAGAAGGAGATCTAAGATGGCGGACTAGAGGGTGACTGCATCTCCCGTCACTCCAGAACTCAGGATTCAAGAAGGGGAGGTATTGAGAGACTCAGACCAACATAGAGCCATGGGGTGAGTCTCTCCCTCCGGGTGAAGCTCGGCCCGGGCAGCAGGCCCAGACAGTGGGCAGCTTCTCGGAGCAGGGTAGGGCAGCGAGAGTCTTTCCCAAGCAGCCCTGCTCCCTCCGGCAGCAGGCGCGATCCACAACCAGCTTCTTGGAGCAGGCCCGCCCAGTGAGAGCTTTTCTGCACAGAGCCAACCCCAAGCCCCAGACCCAGCAGCAGGCCCCGGCCCACAGGCAGCTTCTGGGAACAAGGCAGGACAGTGAGAAGCTTTCCTGAGCATCCCGGCTCCCTCCAGCCAGTGGCAGGCCCTGTCTACAGTCAGCTTCTTGGAGCAGGCCCGCCCAGTGAGAGGATTTCCACGCAGAACCAGCCCCCAGCCCTGGACCCAGTAGCAGGTTAGGGGCAGATTTCTTCAGAAGCACTGCATTATCAAGTTCCTCCAAGACTTCAGGCTATTGAAGGCTGGGAGGTGATACACTGGAAATCTACAGGGACACTATAAGTCAATAGAGGAAATCTGCAATATCTCAGAGTCCCACTGATATCTGACCAATATGAGAAAACAAGGGAAGAAAATGTCCCAAACAAAGCTAGATACTATATCAATAAAACCCAATGACAGCACAGCAGAAGAAATGTCAGAAAGGGAGTTCAGAATGTACATAATAAAAACAATCAGAGAAGCAAGTGAGGAAATGAAAGAGCAAATTCATGCATTGAACAATGAGATGAAAGAGCAAATACAGGCATTAAATGATTGCACCAATCAACAGTTAAAAGACCAAATACGGGAAGCAAGAGATCATTTCAATAAAGAGTTAGAGATACTGAAAAAAAAAAAAAAAACAAACAGAAATCCTTGAAATGAAGGAAACAATAAACCAAGTTAAAAACTCCATAGAAAGCATAACCAATAGGATAGAACACCTGGAAGACAGAAACTCAGATATTGAAGACAAAATATTTAATCTTGAAAACAAAATTCACCAAACAGAGAAGATGGTAAGAAATCATGAACAGAATCTACAAGAACTATGGGATATCATGAAAAGGCCAAATTTAAGAATTATTGGAATTGAGGAAGGCTTAGAGAAACAAACCAAAGGAATGAACAATGTATTCAATGAAATAATATCAGAAAATTTCCCAGATCTGAAGAATGAAATGGAAAACCAGGTGCAAGAGGCTTATAGGACTCCAAATATACAAAATTACAACAGACCCACACCAAGGTACATTATTATGAAAACACCTAACATACAAAATAAAGAAACAATTTTAAAGGCTGTGAGAGAAAAGAATCAAATTACATTCAGTGGGAAACCAATAAGAATATCAGCAGATTTTACAATCCAGACCCTAAAAGCTAGAAGGGCCTGGAACAACATTTACCAAGCCCTGAAAGAAAACAGATGCCAACCAAGAATCTTATACCCAGCAAAACTTACTTTCAGATTTGATGACAAAATAAAATCCTTCCATGATAAACAAAAGCTAAAAGAACTTACAAAAAAAAAAAAAAAAAGGCCAGCATTACAGAACATTCTCAGCAAAATATTCCATGAGGAAGAGATGAAAAACAGCAATGTAAATCAGCAAAAGGAGGAACTAGCCTAAAGGAATAGCAAAATAAAGGAGAAACCAAATCATGTCAAAAAACAAAAATGAGTCAAATGACTGGGAATACAAATCTTATCACAATAATAACCCTGAATGTTAATGGCCTGAATTCATCAATCAAAAGACATATACTGGCAGATTGGATTAAAAAGAAAAATCTAACAATATGCTACCTGCAACAGACTCATCTCAGAAAGAGATACCCACAGACTAAAGGTGAAAGGATGGGAAAAAACATACCATGCACACGGACACAGAAAAAAGCTGGAGTATTCATCCTCATTTCAGATAATGTGGACTTCAAGCCAAAACTAGTCAGAAGGGATAAGAAGGACATTACATACTGCTTAAGGGAAGCATAAATCAGCAAGACATAACAATCATAAATATCTATGCCACAAACATTGGCTCATCCATGTACGTCAAACAAATCCTTCTCAATTCCAGAAATCAAATAGACCACAACACAATAATATGAGGCAATTTTAACACACCTCTCTCACCACTGGATAGATCTTCCAAACAAAAATTGAATAAAGAAACCATAGATCTCAATAACACAATCAACAATTTAGACTTAATGGATATATATAGAATATACCATCCAACAAAGAACGAATACACTTTCTTTTCAGCAGCACATGGATCCTACTCTAAAATAGACCATATTTTATGCCACAAACCTACTGTTAGCAAATACAAGAAGATAGAGATACTACCTTGTATTCTATCAGAACATAATGGATTGAAATTAGAAATAAATGACAGAATAAAAAACAGAAACTTCTCCAACACCTGGAGATTAAATAATATGCTATTATATAATGAATGGATAACAGAAGACATCAGGAGGGAAATAAAAAAAATTCTTAGAAGTAAACGAGAACAAAGACACATATCAAAATCTCTGGGACACTATGAAAGCAGTACTTAGAGGAAGATTTATTTCATGGAGCGCATTCAACAAAAGAAGAAAAAAATCAACAAATAAATGACTTAACACTACAGCTCAAAGCCCTAGGAAAAGAAGAGCAGACCAACACCAAAAGTAGTAGAAGACAGGAAATAGTTAAAATCAGAGTCAAAATCAATTAATTTGAAACAAAAGAAACAATCGGAAAAATTAACAAAATAAATAGTTGGTTCTTTGAAAAAATAAACAAAATTGATAAACCCTTAGCCATACTAACAAAGAGAAAGAGAGAGAAAACTCAAATTACTAAAATTCGAAATGAACAAGGAAATATCACAACAGACACGAGTGAAATAAAAAACATAATTAGAAGCTATTTTGACAATCTATACTGTAACAAAACAGAAAACCTTGAAGACATCAACAAGTTTCTAGAGACATATGAATTACCTAAACTGAACCAGGAGGACATACACAACTTAAATAAATCAGTTTCAAGTAATGAAATAGAAGAAGTCATCAAAAACCTACCAAAACAAAGAAAAGTCCGGGACTAGATGGGTTCTCAGCCGAGTTCTACAAAACCTTTAAAGAAGAGCTCATTCCAGTACTCCTCAAAGTATTCCATGAAATAGAGAGGAGGGAACCCTCCCAAACTCATTCTATGAAGCCAATATCACCTTGATACCTAAACCAGAGACACATCGAGGAAAGAAAATTTCAGACCAATATCCTTAATAAACATCGACACAAAAATTCTCAACAAAATTTTAGCAAATCGCATAATATATTAAAAAGATAGTGCACCATGACCAAGTGGGTTTTATCCCAGGGATGCAAGGTTGGTTCAACATCCAGAAATCAATAAATGTCATTCACCATATCAACAGACTTAAAGTTAAGAATCACATGATTATTTTGATAGATGCAGAAAAAGCATTTGATAAAATACAGCATCTGTTCATGCTCAAAACACTAGAAAAAATAGGGATAGTGGGAACCTTCCTTAACATTGTAAAGGCCATCTATGCTAAGCCCATGGCCAATATCATTCTACATGGTGAAAAACTGAAAGCATTCCTCCTAAAAACAAGAACAAGGCAGGGATGCCCTCTTTCACCACTTCTATTCAACATCGTCCTTGAGACTCTAGCCAGAGCAATTAGACAAACCAAAGAAATTAAAGGGATACGAATAAGAAAATAACTCAAACTATCCCTGTTTGCTGATGACATGATTATATATTTAGAGGAACCCACCAGAAATTCCACCAGAAAACTTTTAGAACTCATAAGTGAATTCAGTAAGGTAGCAGGTTACAAGATCAATGTTCATAAATCCAATGCATTTTTATTCGTAAGTGCTGAATCTTTAGAAGGAGAAGTTAGGAAAACTACCCCATTCACAATAGCCTCGAAAAAAATAAAATACTTGGAAATCAATCTCACAAAAGAGGTGAAAGACCTTTACAATGAGAACTACAGAACACTAAAGAAAGAAATTAAAGAAAATCTTAGAAGATGGAAAGATCTCCCATGTTCTTGGATAGGCAGAACTAATATTGTCAAAATGGCCATACTACCAAAAGTGCTATTCAGATTCAATGCAATTCCAATTAAAATCCCAATGATGTACCTTACAGAAATAGAGCAAGCAATCATGAAACTCATCTGGAAGAATAAGAAACCCAGAATAGCTAAAGCAATCCTTAGCAGGAAGAGTGAAGCAGGGGATATCGCAATACCAGATCTTCAACTATACTACAAAGCAATAGTAACAAAAACGGCATGGTATTGGTACCAAAATAGACAGGTAGATCAATGATACAGAATAGAGGACATGAACACAAACCCAAATAAATACAATTTTCTTTGTCTCATACTAGACAAAGGGGCCAAAAATATGCAATGGAGAAAAGATAGCCTCTTCAACAAATGGTGCTGGGAAAACTGGAAATCCATATGCAGCAGAATGAAATTAAACCCCTATCTTGAATGAAATTAAACCTTCAACTTGTTGGCTTAGGATCAGACTTCCTTAACAGGATTCCCATAGCACAAGAAATAAAAGCAAGAATCAACAACTGGGATAGATTCAAACTAAATAGCTTTCTCTCAGCAAAGGAAACTCAGCAATGTGAAGAGAGCCTACAGAGTGGGAGAAAATCTTTGCTACTCATACTTCAGATAAAGCACTAATTTCCAGAATATATAAAGAATTCAAAAAACTCTACACCAAGAATACAAATAATCAACAAATGGGCTAAGGAAATGAACAGAAACTTCACAGAAGAAGATCTACAAGCAATCAACAGATATATTAGAAAATGTTCAACATCTCTAGTAATAATAGAAATGCAAATCAAAACTACACTAAGATTCCATCTCACCCCAATTAGAATGGGGTTTATCAAGAACAGAAGCAACAATAGGTGTTGGTGAGGATGTGGGGAAAAAGGTACACTCATACATTGCTGGTGGGGTTGCAAATTAGTGCAGTCACTCTGGAAAGCAGGATGGAGATTCTTCAGAAAGATTGGAATGGAACCACCATTTGACCCAGCTATCCCACTCCTTGGCCTATACCCAAAGGACTTACAATCAGCATACTACAGAGATACAGCCACATCAATGTTCATAGCTGCTCAATTCACAATATTTAGAGTGTGGAACCAACCTAGATGTCCTTCAATTGATGAATTGATAAAGAAACTGTGGTATATATATATATATATATATATATATATATATATATATATACATTGGATTATTACTCAGCCATAAAGAATGATAAAATTATGGCATTTGCAGGCAAATGGATTAAATTGGAGAATATCATGCTAAGTGAGATAAGCCAATCTCAAAAAACCAAAGGACGAATGATATCGCTGATAAGTGGATGATGACACATAATGGGGGTTGGGAGGGGTTAGTGTTAGGGTTAGGGTTAGGGTTAGGGAGCGGGGCAAGAATGGAGGAAGGAAGTACTGTATAGAGGGAAAAGAGGGGTGAGAGGGGTGGGGAGAAGGGAAAAGTAACAGAATGAATCAAACAACATTACCCTATGTAAATTTATGGTTACACAAATGGTATGCCTTTACTCCATGTACAAACAGAGAAACAACATGTATCCCGTAGTTTACAAGAAAAAAAATCCTTAGAGTCCTAGAACTAAAGATAAATCACAATTTAAATACACAGCAGCAGTAGTTAAGGGTGTACAATTAAAATATAGCTTCAAAATGTGCCTCCAAGAGCATTTTAACAATTCAATTTAAGGAATTTTCATTGTGTCAAGGAAGTGCTCTATTGAGCCTGAATAGATTGGAAAATTGAGTGGTGAGAGGGTGCCACAAAATGCACCCTGCCCTCGATCCCACCATCAGTGGAACTGTACCACCTTGGACCTCACAGAGCACCCCTGGATATTCTAAGAGCAGGCCTGAAGGAGAGCTTCCAGCCCCTTCCACCAAAAGTGGAGTCCAAACCTTTCATGATGTGATGGGACTCACTATAGGTCAGAGTTTTCGAAATACTACCCTGGACTCATTTTGTTTGAGTAGAATAATTTGCTCTTTAGTTTCTTGTTTCCCTTTCTGAATGTGTCGAAATGTCAACCTGTGCCATCTTTCTCAGGAACAAACTAATGGATATGAGCACATAAAAAAATGAGAACTAGTTATTATTCCCTCTTGATACAAAATGTTCACAACAGAGAGGATCAGACTAGAAAAACACATACAAAGTTTAGATCAACCATCTTTCCTTGGGACAGGGACCCAGCCAGGCCTAATCCCAGGACTCAGTGTTGCAGGCAATGGTCACTGGTTGAGTACTAGCTATTCAAGTGACTACTGTGACACACAGTGTGGCTCCTTCATCAGCAACTTATTAAAGAATCCTAGCTTTTAAATACCATTCCCTACCCCTCAATCTCTGGTGTGTTTTCTTTCTAGAAGCAACATAAACATTCAAAGGGTGCAGACTCTAGAATTAGAGTCAGCTTTTAACCTATGTGCTCTCACCTGTAAGGAGGGGATATTTATTCCTGGTTCCTGACAGTTCCTTGTACCAGAAGACCTTGCTATAACTTTCCTGACCGCTTCACTCCTTTACCACTCTACCTCATGGAATGAGGAGCTTGGTAAATTTGGGAGGAGTAAATAGAACTTGCAGAGATCAACCCCTGCCTTACTCTCCTTGCTTGAGGAATGTCCATAGTAAAACACGAATTTGTCATCTCCTCCCCGATAAACATTTTGCAAGGGGAGGTTCCCACAGCAGGAAGCATGTGTCCATCAGGCAGGGACTGACCTGTAAGTCTGTCTATTTCTGAGAGGCAGAATTAGGAAGTTCCCGGTCGTTGTGCTCCTAAGTCACATTATCCCTCCAGTTTTAATCAGTAGTTACTACAGTGTTTTGATCTCCATCTGTCCTATTATTTGTCTGTCTCTTAAGTAGCTTATAACTCAGGTCCAATTTTTTTTTACTGTGTTGACCTTAGGAAGTTATTTAATCTAAACAACATTTCCACTCATATTTATCAAGTTTTTGAGCTTCTTCTGGTATTTTATCAACCTGGTAGGACTGCAGATATAAAGTGTCTAGCACAGGGTTTGGCATTCAATTAAAGTTCACCTTCCTTTTTTATTATTTTAATTTTAATTTAGAGATCAATTCATTGTCTTCAATCTTTCCTTCAATTCCTTCCAGTGAGTTTTCTTCCATTTCTCCTCATTGTCTTCAACGTATTCTTTTTCAACTCTTCTGCCCCTAGATATTGTTCTTACTCAATGAGTATTCAAGTGCAGTCCCAGAACCAGCAGCATCAGCATCTTCTGGGAACTTGTTAGAAATGGAAACTCTCAGGCCCCACCCCAGATCCATTGAATAGAAACACTGGGGGTGGAGCCCAGCAATTTATGGTTTAACAAGTCCTCCAGGTGATTCTGATGTACAGTCAAGTTTGAGAACCAGAGACCTAAATCATTCAGTTCCCTGGTCTGTCTCCACCCAGATACTTTTCGTGTGTTAGTCTCTTCTGTGATTACCAAACTTTTTGTGGGGTGTCATATTATTGTTTAATAACTCAAAGTCATACTGCCTCCATTTCCATCCAAAAAGAATAATATTTGGCCCTCAAAGGATTTAAAATTAGGATCTATGGGTCTCTTTCGTACACATTTTATCACTTCTTAATTATGATATCGGACTTGAAAATTTGGACAACTTAGTTCATCTTAATTTAGTTTACCAAGCATTCATTTTCACAGCCATTCCATAACACAAATCACTAACAAGTCTGCAAACCTTTGCTCTGTGTTTTGTTTTTAATGAGTAAATAGAAAATTTTCTATCACAGGACACTATAGGTAGCATTGAAAAAAATTGGTTTTCACAGTAGTGATTTCCTAACAACTTGAAAAGCATGGAGCAATTCAATTATCCTAAAATTGTCATCCAATTTGTTTCTCAGTGGGAGAGCTGGTATTCTTATGTCATGAGGACCAGAAAATTAGTTGCTTTCTGGGATTTGTGAATTTTTTCCTTCCTATTTTTGCTGAATCTCTGATAGAAATATTTAGGGGTAGTAGAGGTGGGGGAGTGGGGAAAGGAGTGAGGGAGGTACAATTGGATTTGAGAAAACAAAGACCTTTTCATTTCAAATGATCCCCTAATATCATTATTTAATTTTTAATTAACTCAATATATTTCCCCATTTTCAATGTGCTTTAGAATTCTCCTTTAGTATATGTTACCTAAATCCAAGTACTCCACAATAATTGAATTGTTGAGGTATTTATTAATTTTCCTCCCACTGTCTCAAATGTTCATGAAAATAAATTTTCAATCAATAACATGTGTAGGCATTCATGGTTCTACTATAAACTAGTATTAATGTGTATCATGTTGGGAGAAATGTCATTCTTTCTCATGCCATTCATTGTGAGAGGCACTTTTGGGAGAAGCAAGTCATTCACTTAAATTGTAATGAAAAGCATTTAGTTTTTATTAGTGTGTAGGAGGCTTGTTCTCAAGGGAGTATTTCATAGCTATTATTCATTCCATCTCAGTTTCCCTGGGAGGGAGGAAAAGGGAGCCCAGTGAGCCAGAGTCAATGAGTTGAGTCATTGTTCAGCTCCATTCCAAAGGACTACCCAGTTTCAACTGAACTCCTTAGGTTCAAATAAGATTTCCTGGCAAAGGCTTTTCTTTGAGATCTAGTCCCACTGACAATAGTGCAGACACCACTTGTCAGTTCTCTAATCACCTTCCACCTGCAGGACCCTTGGAGGTATCCGTGGAACAAGGAACCTCCCTGAGCCTCCCTGGCCTTCCAGGGTCAAGCAGACATTCCTAGAGTCACATCCTCCAATTACCCTGAGAGCCCCATGGTGCCCACCAGAATGGCCTGTACCTGGTTATGTCGTCTCTCCAAGATTTTAACTATGGTGATGATGATGGTGATGGCATTCGTCCTCCTTTCTGATTTTATCTTCATAATTCCTAATTCATGTGCTTTCTTACAGAATTGAACCTCTGGTCTTATTTGACTCGTAAGTCTGTTTCCTAAACCTACTTAATCACTTTTTTTTTTTCTTTACTGAACCAAGTCTGGACTCCACGACACTGTCTTCTTAAACCCTCATCCTACTCTTTAACTTTTCTACATTAATTCCAACCTCTGATCATCTCAACTTCCTTTTCCATCTCCACATCTAAGCTACCAAATTTTGGGAAAGGTCACAACATATTTCAAATGTTCTTCCCTGGCAGTCCTTTGGGACCCTCCAGTGGACACTGCACAACTTCACACAGGACAGTCACTGTCTGACCTACTGATGTGCCCCATCATGCTCCCAGTGTCCTCATCTGTGCAGACCTTGCTACTTACTATTATTACATGCTTTTCTGCATCACCCAAGTTTTCTTTGTTCTCTCTCTCTTTTCCTTCCTCCTTGAGAGGGAGCAGTGTCTCTTCCATATTCAACTTTGTCATCCCAGCAACCTCCTCTCCATTCCTTTTCCTGGCATTTGTTCTGCTTCCTCTTTTCATTTTCTTGAGTGGCTTTTTTTTTAGGTTTACAAACACTCTCTGCATTCTCCTATGAAAAATAACAAAATGCAAGTAAACAGAAGTCAACTTCCCTTGGTTTTGTCATCCCTTCAGAGTATCAGCTTCTTAGTTTCCTTTCAGGTTAAACTCGTTCACTCCTGGACCCCCAGAAAACTGGCCAAGGTCCGATTGTTTCACAGAAATTGCTTTCTCAGAGGCCACCAATGACCTGTATCTAACACCACATCCAATAACCTTTTTATTACTGGATTTACCTCATCTCTGGGAGATGTCTGCCATTACTCACCAACTCATCTCCAAATCACTCCCTACTTGGTTTTAGGGAGACACACAGGCTCTTAGGTGCTCATCTGCCTCCTTCAGGAGACTGCCCTCTCCCAACTTCCTGAAGTGCCCTTCCACCAGGTGCTTTCTCCAGACCACCTTTCTCTAGTCTCTTCCTTGACTTCATCAACTCCCATGTTTTAAACTCTTACTTCTTGTGGATGGTTCCACAATCTAAATTTTAACTGCCTTTTGGACACTTTTACCTTAGTTATTCTAGATAAAGTGCTGGCAAACTTTTTTAAAAAGGACAGAGAGTAAATATGTTGAGCCCTTCAGGCCATATGGCTTCTGTCACCACTGCTAAACTCTGTTGTTATAGTGTGAAAGCAGCCACAGAAAACACAGAAATGAATGAGTGTAGCTGCATTTCAACAAGACCATTTATGAACACCAATAACTTGAATATCATATAAGTTCCATGTGTAACAAAACATTCTGCTCCAGATTACAAAAAAAAATCATTAAAAAATGTAAAAATTGTTCTTAGCTCTTGGGAAACCACGTGGAGGCTGGGTTTGGCCAAGGCCGTTTGCTAACCCTTATTCTACAGGATGCCCATAGGACATATGCTCCTCAGTCATTTATTCCTCCCTCACCACTAAGGTTATGCTTTTTCTTTAGAACTGTCTTTAATTATTTATTTTATTGTGCTTTTCATAACTTCCCACAGGTACAGATTTCATCTAGAGTGGGTATGAGGAAAACAAGTATGAATTCAGTATTCATATTTTCAGATAAGGAATTTGAGCCCAGATTGGAATCTGTCAAGGAGTTAAGTAGTGTTGGAACTCAATTTTCTGGATTTTTCAGACCAAGACTCCAGATGGACTGCCACACAGCAGTTTATTACCTGTAATGTGTGACTTACATCTCTCAACACAGAAGCAGAGAAACAGAACATTTCAAGGTTCCTTTCAGATCTACAATCCATATTATATTGCATCCCGCCTGCTACAAGCATGTTCTCTTGCCACACTGACCCCTGGTTATAACACCGCTTTTTAGCTTAGCTGAATAGGCTCAGACTGTGGAGGAGGGAAAACAATGTTTGCTGAGACACACATAAAATTCCATAGATGTCGCCTTAAGGTTGAAGTAGAAATCTTCATATATGTAATGAAGATCTAGATAGATAACAACCCTCACAATAAGTTTGGCATAGGAAGAGAGTTAAAGTCCATTACTGAATTAAAAAGTGAGATGCATTTGCTATTAGTTCAAATATGTCAAGAGAGAATGGATTATTTTCCTACAGCTAATGCTTATTTTATCCTCTGAAATGTACTTCCTTAGAACTCATTTGGTATTCAAAGTTCCATTGATAATATTGTAGTATTCACTTTGTTTTTATGAGGTTATTGAGGTCACAGATTATTTTGTAATCGCTTTTCCTACTTCTGAAATTTTAGAACTGTGAGAAAAGAATTCATCCTTACTTTATTCAGAGCATACATGTTTGGTTTTTTCAGTCAGAAGTCACTTTGGCACTGTGTATTTTAACTTTAATTTTTATGTTATTTTAAGTATCTATTCTGATAAAATAACTTTACAAAAACCCTAAATTTTTCAGTTTTGCTTTGAGAGAAACACAAAACAAATCAACCAAACAACGAACAAACAAAAATATTTGACTATTTGTAGGAATACCATTAGGTTGGATGCCAATTGTAGACATAAAGACAAATCATGAACAGGTATGAGTCTACCCTTGTTGCAATTTATACTTTTTTTTTTTAGCTCAATGATCTTAACCTTCATTTATGCTTCTTTTGTATTGTATTATTAGTGACCCTGTAGAATTTTGTTTCTTGAGCGTGTATTTCATCATAAGCAGAACTTGGTCCTAATTAAAATGAGATTATTGTGGGATACTATATCCAAGAAAAGCATTTCTGAGGTAGGTATTCTGTTATTTAGTTTCCTTTAATAGATATAGTGAAGGCCAGAACAAATCACTCCTTGAATATAACAACTATTTGAAAAATATGTCTGACTTTGGTAAACAGATTTTTATGCTTGAAAGAAAGATTAAATTAGCCTTATACATTTCTGAATGTTTAGAGAAATTCACTATGAGAACCAAAGCAAATAGCTGAAAATGTCTGGAGTTTTGTTTTCTCAAGAAAATTACTTCTCAAATATATAGTTTAATCATTCAGTATATTGAGGTAAAATATTTTACAACGAGATTGTAAACTACTCTCTGCAGTAGTATTACAGAGTAGGCTAAGCTGCTATAAGAAAAGGATCCCAGGGAGCTGAAGTTGTGACTTAGTGGTAGAGAGCTTGCCTGGCTTGTGTGAGGGCCTGGGTTCAATTCTTAGCACTGCATACAAATAAGTAAATAAAATTAAAAAGACCCATTGACAACTAAAAAATATTTTTAAAAAAGAAAGAAAGGGAGTCCAAAAATTCAGTGGAAAAGTAGGGGGAGGAAGATTAGGGAGAGGTTGGCTAGTAAGTAGATACAAGGAAAAAGTTCTAGTGTTCTATAGCACAGTTGGCTGGTTACACTTAATAATAATTTATTATATATTTCAAGAGCTAGAAGAAAGAATTTGAATGTTCTCACCACAAGAAAATAATAAACATTTGAGGTGATGATATGCTAATTATCCTCATTAATCACTGCATGTTGTATCAAAATATCATACACCCCATAAATACATACAATTATTATGTATCCGTTAAAACTAATATGTTTTCTAAAACGTGAAGTTTATCTGTCTCCCAGTTAACAGTTACAGGTAAGTGTCCTACCTTGGTGAGCAGCTCTCCGACAGTCACCAGCAACCCAGGCTGGTGGCAGCTCTATCATTAACAGCTGGCTTCCAGGGTTGCTTTGGTAGTCACCATTGCAACTAGCTAAGCAGGGGAAATGGAGAAAGTCCCTGGCTAGGAATTTCCTCTTACATAGATGAGGCAGAAGTTTCACGAATCACCTGCATCCATATTCCACTGGCAAATATGCAGTCACATGACCATGCCAACAAGCTACAAGGGAGATTGGGAAAAGACAGTCTCTCCATGTGCCCAGGAAGAGTGGAAGAACAGAAATAGCAGAAAACTGCCGCCTTTTTATGCCCTTTGATTGTGAAAAACTATAAATAAACCAACAGTATGCATTGCAAAGTCTCTAGAACATTACACAAACATGATAAAATATAAGAAATAAGCAGGTTAACCCATTTCAATTATGAAAATATTTAACAAGGTAAAAACTGAAG